>NW_004524594.1:14946096-14950390 GCF_000260255.1 Octodon degus
AAAAAAAAAAGAAATAAAAAAAAAAAAGAATGACTTTAAAAACTTGTTTATTCTTTCAACTTTTCCAGATCTTTGTGGATGCTGGATGCAAGTTCCAACTGATTTTTAATTCTTTAGCCACTTTCTGGGTTATTTCTGTCATAAATGTAGGTCCATTACCACAGTCTATGGTTAGGAGCAGCCCTTATCTAGGGATGATTTCTCTTAATAATACTCAGAGGACTTCAGTGGCTTTTTCTGTGCTAGTGGACATGCCTCTGGCCACCTGAAATAAGTGTAGATAAGTACCAGGAGATATTTGTAGGCTCCACACAGCTTGACCTCTGTGAAATCTATTTGTAGCTCTTCAAACAGGGAGAGCCCAACATTTTTGATACTGGGTGGGGATTTAGACCCAGATAGGGGTTTGGTCCTTGCACAGATTTGACATCCCTGATTAACAGAGACCCAGATAGAGGCTAACTTTGGGATATGATAGTCATGGCTCAGAAGCTGATTCATAGCAGACTTTTCCATGAATGATGTCATGATGATGCCTTACCTAGGCACAGGTCAGATTCTGAGAAACTGTCACTCAGGCATCCAGTTAAGTCCAAGCACCATTTGGACCCATGTGGGACCCTGTTGTTCCCACTTAATTTCTTCCTTGGAGTTTTGGAGGGGTTCGCTGGAGAGACTGAGGACAGTTTTAGAGGGTGCATCATGTTGGGCTTCAAGTTTCATTTCAGATCATTTCTTCCCCAAGGGGAGTGTCTTAGTTACTCTTCTCTCGTTGCTGGGACAAATATCCAACACTCAAAATGAAGGAAGGAAAGGTTTATTTAGTTCACAGTTACTGGAGGTTTCAGTCCACACTCAGCGGGCTCCAAGGCAGAGCAGCACATGGCAGAGGGCAACCATTCATGGCAGCCGTGGCAAAGAGCAAGAACAAAAGAGGTAGCAGAGGGGGCCTACCCCTTAGCTCAGTTCTTTAAGTGGCTGCTTCAACAAAGCCGTCAGGCTCAGGTTGCTGTGGTTCGATCCCCACAACTCAAGCCAGCCAGTCATGCCTTGAAGGCATTCAGAGAAAAAAAAAAAAAAAGAGGTAGCAGCAGCTCAAGCAGCTAGCTTCTCTTCCCACCTTACATTGTAATTCAGATTACCTGCCCCAGGGCAGGTGCAGCATCCACACCCACAGTAATCTATCACAAACTCCAGAAGCCGCCCCAAGACTACATGAGGCTTTGGAGGGACACCTATGCACAAACCATAACAGGAGCCTTCTGCTGCCAATTTTGCAGCTTCATCTGCCTTGTGATTTCCAAGAGTACATCCTTTACCTTTTGGTGTCCTTTATAATGGATAATGGTAACCATTTTTAGTTTCCAAATTGCAGCTAGAGCTGGGAAATTTCATCCTTCTTTTTTTTTTTTTAAAAAAAAAAAAACTATTTATTTGGTACAAGATCATGCTAAGCAGCTGAGACGCATAGTGATCCTCCTGTCTCAGCCTCTCCAGTGCTAGGATTATAGGCATGTGACAACATGTCCTGTTTCAGTGGCTGGCACAGCGTGTGGCATCAGGGATCAAACCCAGGTCCTTGCACTTACCAGACAGGCACTTAGACCGCTGAGCTATCTGCCTGACCCGTCATCCTTGTTTTTGATTTGCTTTCCTTCCACCGTGAGGAGTGTATCGTGGCTGTGGCTAGTAGCAAAAGCAGGCCTCGAGTCAGTGTAGATCTTCACCTTTTCCCCCTTCAGTTCATTTGAGAGCTTTTGTTAAGATCCACAGTTCAGCCACTGGGCAGACCAGTTTTAGGAGCACCTCTTCCACGTTGCTGGGCTGCCATTTTCCATTCTTGACTGAGCTACTCCATAAACAGCGTATTTGTGTCATACAGGTGTTCTGCTTGCAGATCTGGCTGGTAGACACAAGAGTCATGGCCAGAGGTCCAAGCTCAGTGGGCAAGGAGGTAGCCAGGTTCAGAGGTTCTGTCACTTGAAAGGTAAGCCAGGAATCTTTTTACAAAGCAGTCCTTGATACTGAGTAACATGACTATATGAAAGCCAACAGCATCCTCAACTATTAATAACTCCAGAACTTGCATGTGGGACTTGGAGTGTCAGAGTTTCTTGTCTTTTTGAGACAGGGTCTCACAATGCAGTTCAGGCTGGCCTTGCGCTCACTTTGTAGCCAGTCCACCATGTCCGATTGGACTGTCAGGTTTTGTCCCAGGGTTATTTGTGAGCTTCTTTGATCAGAAGGACAGTTGCTGCTAGGGCCTTCAGGCAAGGAGGCCAGCCCTTGGCCATGGAGTCAAGACTTTTTGATAAGTACGTGATGACTCTCTCCCAAGGACTGATCTGTGTCAGAAGCCCTGATGCTCTGTGCTTCATTCATCAACAAACAGGCTGAAGGGTCAAGTCCACCCAGAATGCCTAGCGCAAGAGCAGCTGAAAGTGCGCATTTAATTGTCTGGAAGGATTCAGTTTGTTCTAAGGACCAGTGTAGTAGCTCTTTTATTTTCTTTTCCAGTCAGCATATCATAAAGACTTTTTGGCAAAGCCCAGTATCTGAATTCAACAGAAACACACACAGCACCCAGGAGTTCTCTAAGCCACCCTTTCTTTTCTTTCTGTTCTTTTTTATTTTTATTTTTGGCAGAACCAGCGATTGAACTCAGGTCCTCGTGCTTGCCAGGCAAGCGCTTATTCTACTGAACCATCTCCCCAGCCCTGCCCTTTACTTTCAGGCCTTGGAATGGGACAGATGACTTCTTTTTTTTGGGGCCTGGGCACCAGAGTCCTAAGTTAAGCCCTAAATATTGTACTTTTTGCTTACATATTTGGGCCTTTCTTCAGGAGACTTTATAGCCTGTGGCCAGCAGATGGCAGGGGATGGCTTCTCTTGACATAGTGTGTTTAGCTGCAACAGGGAATGCAGTGGGACGGAGGTGAGTCACAGAGGTGAGTCACATCCTTGGGAGTCCTCCAGCCTGTTCTCCCCTGACTACCTGCCCTCACCTGCAGTGCCTGTAGCTTAAAGAAAGAAATGGCTCAGAAGTGAAGGCGATCACCCCAGCCTTTCTTTTCCTGTCCAGTTGTGGAATTGTACCAGCAGATGGCTCTGTTCTCCTCCGTGGGACTGGGCCACACACTCCCTAGAGTCAAGGTCTTTCTTTAATCCTTAGTGCCTTTTATTGTCATTTTATGGGGTACAAGTGTCCCATCTAGGCCTTACTTCATAAGGTGGTGATGAGGGCTGAAAGAGATCAGGCATCCAGGGAATGGCACAGCCTAGAAACTGGTACCAGGGAGAACAGTTCATTTTTCAGGACCCCGGTGGTCCCTCTGTTGGGGTTCCCTATTGTGCATAATTTACTGACCATTCCAAGAACACACACATCAGAATGTCAGTGGAAGGAGGTGGTGATTCTTTACAGTGCATGGATAATTTATCATTGGAAGAAAAAGGGGTAATTACCAGGAGTAGCTTGCAACTTACAAGGTCGAAGAAGAAAGCAGAAACTTTTCAAGATTTTTCCCTAAGGAAAACATCCCATTATGTTTAGGGGTTTAGAAAAGAAACTTCACAGGTGACCTAGTGGTTTGGAAGATAAAAGCCCACTAAGAGCTGGGAGTCTTAGGACTGGCATCAGATTGCAGAGGCTGTTGAAGACTAGGGCATCTATCTGAGCTTTGAATTTCTGGGGTGATTGTCTAGCAGGAGAGCTTTTTGGGGTTGGGAGGGGCTCTTCCATTGTGATGGCAGTTTGCTCTTTGTGGCTGTACTTGGATCAGTAATTATTGCTTTGAAGTGAGTGGTTGATATGTGGGTGTCTGGATATGACTGGCTACAGCTCGTCCAGGGCAGAAGGACACAAGCTCCAGGCCTTTGATCTTGCCGGAAAAGGGCTACACTACGCCACGTGGGCATAATGAAATGATGAATAGAAATAACATACATCATTTGTAATTTGACAACTATCCTTTTGCCTTGGGACAGGTAACTTCTTCCCCTCCGGCTGCCATCCACTTCCCATAAAATGAGAACATTGAGAATTTTATTTTTTGAGGATCTGTCTAGCCTTGAGTTCATCAGTCCCAGATCCTTGGAGCAGTGACCATATTTATTTATTTATTTATTTTTATTTTTTTTAGTGACCATATTTATAGTGAATCCCATGTAAACTCTGTTGATTTTAAAATGTCTTCTCAGGATGGCAGTGTTAGTGTTTAGTGTTGTGTGAGCTCCAGCACCAAAAATGAGAGAGAGAGAGAGAGAGAGAGAGAGAGAGAGAGAGAGAGAGAGA
>NW_004524594.1:14950490-14958504 GCF_000260255.1 Octodon degus
GAGAGAGAGAGAGAGAGAGACAGAGAGAGACAGAGAGAGACAGAGAGAGACAGAGAGAGAGAAAGAGAGAGAGAGAGAGAGAGGAAATATGAATCTCTTCTTTCTTGGCCTTCTTAGCTGAATATATTTTGAAGGCCAAAGTCACATGAAGTTTCCCCACTGATAAGTTTATGGTTCAGACCTCAGACCTGAGTTTCAGTGCTGTTCCATCCCTTTCCAGTAATGAGGTTACTATTGGACCTTTTTGTCGTTTTGAGGTGGAGTTTTGCTGTATTGCCCAGGCTGGTCTGCAATCATGAGTTCAAGTGATCTTTCTGCCTCAGCCTCTTGAGTAACTGGGGCGGCAGGCCCATGCCACCATGCCCAGGTTATGCTTTTTGTTGCTGCAGAAACAGGTCATGTTTCGCAGCTTAAAATAACACAAATTTACTGTTCTGTCATCCAGACTGAGCCTTGATTTTCCGGGTGCCACAGTCAGTCTATAGACGTGGTCTTCTCTGAAACAGGGTGGGTGGGTGTTCTTGCTCATCCAGGTTAGGGAAGAATGCAGTCCTGTCCCTGGACAGAGAGGCCTGGTGTTGGTTGAGGGCCACCAGCTGTTAGAGCTTGTAAAGACCCTTTGTGTGTGCTGGCTCTTAGAAGCCTCCACTGCCTTCATAGTTACCAGTAGTGAATAGAGTTTGTCTCACTCTTCTGATTTTGCTTTTTCTGTTGTCACATCTTTCTGGTAGATTCTACTGCTTTCTTCTCCCTCAGTGATTATAGTGGATCTGTTGGATACCCCAAAATAATCTCTTTAACTGTAATCCCATGTGGAGGTCACTTGCCTATGCTCCTGTGGAATTTGGATGTGGACATCTTTGGGCATGAAAGGTGTTATCGTGCCTACTACAGATGTGTAAATTAAGTCCCCTCCACCTCAGTTTATTCTTATAATTGGAGGCAGAGGTTACATTTATCGTCTAGTATTGTGACGATGATCTGGTGCATTAATATGTCAAGAATACCTACCATAGCTGTTGGCCTCATAGTATTTGCTCATGAAACAGAAGTTAACTTGGAAACAAAGACGTCCTTAAAGAGTTGCATTTATAACCTAATCCATCCAGCTGCATAACCACAGGAGCCCTGAAGGGTAGAAAAACTCATTATTCCATCAGCACTAGTGTGTCCCTTGACAACCCTGCTGGAGGGACTTTTTACCCCTATGCTTGGCCCTAGTGCTGGTCTCTGTAACCCTGTGGTTCTCAGTGTGATCCCTGGCCAGCAGCATGGCTAGCACCTGGGAACTAGCTGACATGCACCTTCAGGGGCCTGCAGTAGGCCTGCTCAATCCAGCCTCAGAGAACAGGATCCAGGGAGCTGCTCCACAGCCTGATCCAGGTGCTCAGTGAAATGGAAAACTATCATCACTCTCTTCATTTCCTCCTCTCTTTGGCACTCGCTGATGTCCACCCTGGTAGCTGTAATCCTTGCCTGTTCAGCAGTCACTGAAGCCAGTGCCCAGCACAAACTTGCTCCCAGTAGTCGCAGAAGTTGCTATTGGAGGGAGGATGGCAGGTAGAAATGGACACTCAACCTACTAAGGAGTAAATCCACCCACCAGTGAATTCCTTAAGTGCTCCATCATTCAATTGTTTATTATGGTAAGTGCTTTCTGTAGCTAGACACAAATACCTCTGTCAGGTTGCAGGTTGCTTCTACTATAGAGTAAGAATGTTCAGTACCTCCCCAACCTGCTCTTGCCTCTTGCTATTTTCTGCAGTTCCTCTGTCTCAGTTACTTTTTACTTCTTGCTGGGACAAAATACCCACACCCAAAACTAAGGAAGGAAAGGTTTATTTAGCTCACGGTTCCTAGAGGTTTCAGTGTGCACTGGGTTGGCTCAAGAGGAAGGGCAGCAGCTGCTGCTTCACCAGCCTCTCTCCCCTCCTTGTGTTATAAACAAGCTACGGGGGGTAGGGGGTAGAACACACACAATGTCAGTGCTTTCCTCTTACACAGGATAAGGATGCTTACAAATTAAGAATCTTGGCTCCCTGCTGAGTCACTTAATTGAACTTCTAAACTTCTCAAATTGACACAGTGTATCAACCAGTGCACTCTTGGATCTGTGACCTCTGCTATTTGAACACTTCCACCTGATGTACAGGGTCTCACTACACAGATTGGACTGGGATTACAGGCACATGCCACCACACCCAGTCTCAATCGCCATCCCAGCATGCCTCGGGGGTGGAGCCCACATGGCACACGGGGGATCAAACCCTGGCCCCTATACTCTGCCTGAGCAGGTGCTTTAGTCTGCTGAGCTATCTGGCGGGTGAAAGCTGTTTACATATCATCAGGACTTGTTTTCCAATTTGCGCGGCATCCAGGATGAGACAGGGCAGACAAAGCAGTGACAGCCAATTTAGGACGGGTGGCGAATCTGTAGCTCCTGTTCCATAGCAGGCCCTTTATATCACTGAAAGCTCTAAGAGTTTTGCCATTACTGGCTTAGGAAATTCTCGATGCTTCCCTTACTGATCCTAATTCTGCCTTTGGAAATTTCACAGCCTCCACCTCCCTTCCTCAGCTGCCCTTCCCTTATTTGAAGACATAGTTGTCTTCGGTGCACTTTATTGACTACAATAGCTCTGGCTGCTTCAGAATTTTCCCCTGGCCTCTATAGCTGTTAGGTATGCTAGCCTGATGAGCCAGAAGAAAACATGGCACCTTGGCTAAAAATATTATTCCCAGTTCAGATCTGAGCCCAGAAAAGAGCAAATTTTAGGATTGTGTGGGTCTTTATCTACTTCGTTGAAGATATTCTACTCTTTTTTGTTTGTTTGTTTGTTTTGTATATCAGAGATTGAACTCAGTACCTTGTACTTGCCAGGCAAACACTTAAGCCACTGGACTATCTCCTAGATCCTCTAGTCTGTATTGAGTCTTAAAACTCTGAAGCTTTATTTTTAAATTTGTCCTCATATAATATTTAACATCTTTTTTTTCAGTACTAGGGACTGAACTCAGGACCTTGTGCATGTTTATTCTGCTGAGCTATCTCCCTAGCCCGAAAATTCAACCTCTTTACAAGTGTTTCAGGTTCATGTGAATTGAGGTTGACTGTTTAAAGGTTATGGGAATTAGAGGCAAACTGGAATTAGAGTATAGGCATCACTTTTAGGACTACTAGAAAATCACTAGGTCCTCAGTTTCTACAAATATACAATATGAGCAAACTAACTGCAGACAGACATAAAAGAATAAACATACACACATTTCTAAACTCTGATAGCCAACTTTGATAGACAGCATGTGTATTTTTATACCTAGTTGGCTGGGGTAAAATTTTTTAAAAGTGTAAGTGAAATGATAGATAAGTACCTTAAGATAATTCTTCCATCATGTTGAAATTTTTCTATACAAATATTTCAGAAAAAAGTAAGAATAAGGAACCTGCTTGTAAGGGTACAACTAAATTAAACACATGTTCCAAAGTGTTCAGAAAGTTTGACATGGTATCCGGAACATTCTCCATGCAGGTGTGTGCATGCAAATGTGTATCTTGTTACCAGTTCAAATTGGGAGATTCACTTGCAATTGAGGCAGCCTGAAGGAGTGACATGGAGTTATGGAAGGGGCTGAACATGCCTTTGCTCTCAGGTGCTAAGCTCAGCTGCGTGCATGGGCCTTGCAGTGCTTGGCTGCTTCATCTCCTGCCGGCCCTCTCCCTGCAGTCTACGCTCATTCCAGCATAAAATGGAAGTGGTCCTGTGCCCGTGACAACCTTGTCCATCACGAACCCACTATATGAGGTCAACTATGCTTGAACTCACTTGGTTATATATGTTCCTCTGGCCAACTCCAACCTTGGTTTTATCGGTTATCTATTCCAAGACCAAAGGGGTGAGCCTGTCCTAAAATTGTGCAGACTTGGACTCAGTCTCCACTGGAAATCACCCATAGGAACTGTCTTGGTTACTTTTCTCTTATTGCTGAGACAAAATACCCAACAGCCAAAATTAAGGAAGGAAAGATTTATTTGGCTCACAGTTTGTAGAAGCTTCAGTCCATAATCAGCTGGCTCCAAAGCAGGGTGGCTTGGCAGAGGGATGACGCTTCAAGGCAGCAGAAGGCAGCTCTAAAGAGCAAGAGCAAAAGCGGGCGCAAGCCTCTTCTCCTGTTTTATAAGCAGGCTCTCCGCGGGGAAGGGGGGAAGGTGTGGTACTCACACCATCTCCCCACCCTCCTCTTGCACAGATTCAGGATATTCACAACGTGAGGACCCTGGCGCCCTGCTGAGTTGCTTACTTAAACTTTTAAACTTCTCAAGTTGATACAACATATCCACCATTATATGCACCTAGACCAAACTGTAATCACTTTAGTCTTCATTCCCCCCCCAAATATGTAAGTATTAAAGAAAAAATAATAAAACTATAGGTACTTTAACAAGCTTTTTTTCTTCATGTCTTGTGAGCAGCCTTCTATGCTGGTCATGCTGTGCAGTTCCTGGCACAGAACTGTAGTATAATGCGTTCATCTCCTTGTTGGATGGACATGTATGTCATATCACTAAATTTTTGCCTCCTTCTTTTCCTTTCTTGCTTTTTTTTTTTTTTTTTTGACAGGGTTGCACTGTGTGGTACAAACTGGCCTTGAACATGATAGGGCACAGGAGAGTTCATTTGAGAAGTTGCTTAAACTTTAGGTAAATTCACTCCGCAACCCCTCCTTTCTTAGTTAACCATAAAACCCACAAAGGAGAACAAACCACTAACCTAAGGGATAATCAGTTAAAACAAATTGTAGGTAGGTGAACATTTAACTGTACTGACAAACCCCCTGAGAAATGTAAACCTTGGGACATTTTTGTAAAATTCCAAAATGAGGTAATGTGATTACCATGGTTACTCGTAAAGATATAAAAACTGACTACAAAATTCTTTGGTGGTTAACATTCCCTGATTGTGCATTGGATTGTCATCCTGCTGGCAATAAAGAGCTTTCTTTGTTCCCATTCTTGCTCTTCCAAGGTTTATACTTTTTCATAATTTTTCATGGTTTATATTGATGAATTTTGCTACAACATATGGAGGCCCTACCATGATAGCCTCATGAGGAAGACCCTCATTTGAGGAAGTCCTGTGCCTCCTACCCCTCATCAGCCACTCTTCTGGTGGTAGGGTGCCCCAGCTGATTTCAGCTGGCCACCTGGGGATGACTAGGGGCAGGACACCTCAGCTACAAGATGGGACAATCAAGTTCCGTTTCCCAACCTAGGTAAGAATCTGATCATTTGGTTTCATCTTTGAGCTCATCCAAGGATTTATTTTCTTTTTTCAGACTGACAATTTGATCCCCCAGACTCCCAGAGATGGCAGCCATGTGGTCTTGGTGTGGCCAAGAATTGAGTCAGTTTATCTCTGAATTTGGTCAAAGTCTCTGAATTTTGTGGACAGCAAGCTGAGCATTCTGGTTTATGCATGATTAAGAATTTTGACAAGTTGAAAAGTGATTGTGGGACAAGGATGAAGCTGCATAAGCTCCACATTGCATGAATTAAAATGGCCCTCTTTAGATATGGGCTAGATATCAGAGGGCATGATTCTCACATAGCAGGGTCTGAGATGTCACTGGGAAGCCTGGGCACCCAGCTAAGTTCTTTTATGTAAATTCCTGGCTGTTTATGGTGTAGGGATTATACCAATGTCTTAGGATGTGTGCTTTTGGATTTCCTGATCAAGGTATGCTACTAAAAGAGAGGCCCTCAAGTTGGCCAAACAGTACAGAAAATATAACCCGTGAATTAAAATGCCAGTCAGTCTTATCCAGTGTAAGTACCCCAGAAGATTCAGCAACAACCTTAAAGGTTGCTTCCTGGAGGGATGTTAATTGACTCACCAGGGGAACTTTACAGAATGCAGGATTAAATCTTCCTGCAGTTTGCAGAGTTACTCTTATGGAAGGTGACAAACTTACCCCAATTCCTACAGGAATTTGGGGTCCACTACATGAGGGAACAGTTGGTCTTGTAGTAGAGAAGGCTGACCTAACTGTTAAAGGAATAACTATTGGGTCTATAGTGATTGATGGTGGCTGTCGAGATGAGGTACAAGTTTTTGCATGTGCTATGGATCTCTGGGTTTTTGAACAGGGAGAGTATTTGCAAAATTGATTTTGTTACCTATAGATAAACCTTCTTCAGTTAAATACAGATAGCTCATGAGGGCACAAGACCCTCAGAGTAAGACCACAGAGAGAAATTTATTTTATACAAGAAGTGACAAGAAATAGACCTATGTGTTTTGTAAAGATTAATGGAAAATGTTTTGAAGGCTTAATAGATATTGGTATGGATATGTCTGTACTTGCGTTAAAACAATGGCCCACAACATGGCCAACACAAAGGACCCCTACCTCCGCAATATGATTGGGGTCCCCTCAGCATGTACTACAAAGCGCCTAACCCTTGCCTTTTGAGGGGCCAAACCAACAAAAGGATTTCTTTTTACCATATGTGGTTCCTATTCTGGTCAATTTGTAGAGAAGAGATATATTACAGAAATGGAAATTAATATTGACTAGTGATTCTGATATTAACATTAAACAAACAAATCCTGATTCTAAAATTTTAAAAAATAGATTCAAATCCTAAAATTAGACAAGTGATGGTTAACATGAGATACCAAGAATACAAAGTGTTAAAAAAATTTACAGGGGGCGCCGGGGAGATGGCTCAATGGAATAAGCACTTCTTTGGCAAGCACAAAGGCCTAAGTTAGATCTCCCGGTCCACCAAAATAAATAAATAAATAAATAAATAAATAAATAAATAAATAAATTACAGGGGATCAAAGAAGAACCTGCCTAAAAACAACAGACATGGTATCAAATATCAACAGTTTTTTTTTTAACCAGGGCTATTGATACTTCCCTGCCCCCCCAAAAAAAAACAACCCAAAAACAAAAACAAAAAACAGTTTTGCCTTTACAATGGAAAACTGAGGAGTCTGTTTGGATAAATTAGTGGCCCCTTACCAAGGAAAAACTACTCCAGTTACACAAGTTGAGAAATAATTTCAGCTAATCCGTTGAATACTCCTGGCTTTGTTATTCCAGAGATTAGGCACATGGAGGTTGCTGCCAGATTTAAGAGTGATAAATGCTTGCTTTCTATGGGGGCAGTACAGCCAGAATTACCAAGTCCAGCTGCAGGTCCCAGAGATCGACCCAGAGTGCTATCATTTCCTTAGGTGTATCTTAGCTGTGTTAAATCTTATGGAAGGAGCCCAAAGTGCAATATTTATAGAGAAGACTACATAGATGATAATATTAACCTGAATTATAGTAAGTCTTACAGGAAGAGATTCTAAGAACACTGTGGAAAGGAAAAAAAAGGACCTAAATACATGATGGAATGGGTGGAGCTAACTAAGCTGGAAGCTACATAAAAGAAAGGGACACAAAAGTTACTGGTATTCTAAGACAAAATACCAAAAATATATTAACTATAGAAAAGAGGTTTCAATTTTTTCCAAATTCTTCCTACAAGATATCTTTGTTAACTGATTTACAGAAAGTTCTGACTAGTCTTTTTATAATTACAAACTTAAAAAAAAAACTATGGGAAAATTATGATTTAATTTGGTCAAAATATGGGCTGGGAAGATACCTCAAAAATATATTTGAGTGTACTCTGATTTTATAAGCAAATTGTCTTATGTTCTTTTTGTTTGTTTATCTTTCTGTCCAGTCTGTAAACAGCTGTCTTATTTGAGCTCAACAAATGTTTCTTTTTTTAAAATTAATTTTATTGAGAAAGAAATAGCAATGAGACAGTTTCAAAACAGATTAGTAGGACAGTTGCAATAATTAATTCATTGCATATTGTTTTCGTAGTAGTTATTTAGAGTACAAGATACAGACATGATATCTTGTCTAAACACTATCAGTATAAATCTTCTCATGAACTAAGAGAAAGTAGCTGTATATCTATCCTATTTTGTATATACAGATATATATA
>NW_004524594.1:14958604-14963813 GCF_000260255.1 Octodon degus
TTTTTTTTTGGTGGAACCCAGGATTGAATTCAGGCCCTTGCGCTTGCCAGGGAAGCACTTATTCTACTGAGCCATCTCCCTCGCCCTGTCATTCAAATCTTGTAGGTGTGTGAATTCAGAAATTTTTCTTTTTTGGGAATTTTTTGGGATTTTTGAAGTGTTTGGCTGTAATTTAATTTGGTTTATAGAAAAGTGTCATCTAAATTGAAGATATGCTTCCACCAAGGTTTCCAGTTGGTCAAAATGATGGTTAAAATTGGTTTGATAAATGTATTGCACATTGTTGTGTATGTATTATAACTTGAGAGTCTCTCATTGTTCAAATTTAATGTGTTAAGTAATAAGATTGTGTTTTCATGGTTCATCAAAAAATTTAAGCTAATTAAGCAAAAATCCCTTTGAGTAAAAGATAGGAAAAAGAAAAAAAACACCTATTGTACAGAATTCATACTGGTAAATAAGAAAGCAGTTACATGAAACATTTCTACAGTCCTTGTTCATTAATGAGAAACCCCAGTAATCTTGATAGCCTTGTGGGAGACACCCCAGTAAACATTGTTCAAAATATGTTATTGTGATACACTTTCATTGGTTATTGTAAAAAAGTTAAGTTTTCAAAAATAGCACAATAAGATTGTCTGATTAAAGGATGCCCTTGACACAAAATTAAGTTAAGAAACAAAATAACAACAGATCATTATTTTAATTTTACGGTATATTATCATGCCTTCCAAATGTACAATATTCAAAAATGTAAAACTGGGATAGTTTGCAGTGACAGCTATTTTCTTTCAGATTTAAACATATACCTTTCTTTCCCTTGTCTCCAGATATTTATAACAAGAGGTTCACGTTGAGCCAACATGAAAACATCTAGTCACATGATAATTTTTTCTAAAAAAATGTTGTATTTGTGCCACCACATTTAGAAATGCTTTGATATTAAACAGCCCAGGCAATGTTACAAATTTCTTCAATGGCATCCTATTAAAGGACAACAAATTAGATAAAAGTTTCTTACCTGGTAGGCAGAGATGATTGACTAAAAGGCTATTTTTTTCCAAGATGAAGATTTAAATGCGCTACAAGATGTCATTATGACTGTTATGTTACAACACTAGGTATGGCTTTTGTATTCAAACTTTCTCTGTAAAACTATATACCTGCTGTCTGTTAACATCCTACAGGGATTAAGAAATACCAGTCCTCTGGATATACGTTATATTTGAAGTACTTAAAGCTCAGATAAAATTTTAATATTTAAGTTCATTGCTCCACTACAATTTGATGTCATTAAACTTCTCTTCTGGATGTCCACCAACTGAGTTTTTAAGACCAAAATTAGAAAGATAGATGGGCTTAGAGGATAGCCAATATTTTGCTTGCAGCCCTCCAAGGTCCATGAGAGGACCCAGGATATAACAGAACCTCTGCTGCGACATCCTGTAACTCGGTTGGGTTTTTGATCTTCTGATCAAGATTGTGAGGCCACAGAGGAAAGTGAATCTATGGTATATAGTGTGCCAAAGGAGAGTCAACAGGAGAAAAAATGTCTCCAGGCTTTCACAAAAGCAGCTTGGTCAAACAATGGCTGTGAATTATCCTGATGGCTAAAACTAATACAAGTTCTGAGAGGCACTGTGCTTGGTTCCAAGGTAAATCCTGAAGCGATAGATAGCAAGGAGGTAATTTTAATTAATACAGGTCTCACTTTACCTTGATGTGAAACATCCAGCAGAAAAGTATACCCACAAGATGTATAACACTATGCCCAATCTTCCCTAACTGCAGTTAAGGACAGCTGATCAGAGAAAAAAATATTATAGACAGCTAAGTTAGTTACACAGGCATTACAGACAATTAGACAGGGCTCACTAGAAAAAAAAAAATGTCATCCAAATAAATAAATAAAATAGGATGGCCCAGTACAGTTAGTAACTTGGAGAAGTAACTTGGAGATAAGGGTATGTTGTTTTTTTAAATGCGTTTGATACAGGGTCTCACTATGCAACTCAGACTCATAGTGATCCTCCTGTCTCAGCCTCCCTAGCACTGGGATTACAGGCAAGCTCCAGCAAGCCCAGACACAGTCACAGTAACCCACTCAGCATAATGGGGGGTTGGGCTCACATGGCTGGTTTTTGGGTTTTGTTTTGGTTTTTGGCTTTTTTTTATTTATTTATTTTTTTTTATTTTAGGGAAGGGTCTACAGGGTGTTCAGGCTCTTACTACTAGATCGGACTCATAGTGATCCACCTGTTTCCAGCCTCTCAAGAGCTGGGATTACAGGCATGCACCACCACACATGGTCTCAACTGGTTCAGTTTGCCCCAGGGGCAGGGCCGGGGCCAGCATGGCAGGCCCGGGGATTGAACCCCTGGCTCCTGTGCCTGCTTGCAGGCGCTTTAATCCACTGAGCTATTTGGCCGGCCCTAGGCAGTTTGTATTTTAACAGGTCATAACAACATCACTGGATGCATCCTGAAATAGGCAGCCATAGAGAGAAGAGGTCTTCCAACCTGTGAAGTCCACTGCCACCAGACCCATCTTGGATTCTACAATGGACTAATTATATGAACATGTTTGCTTTTACTTCTGTTCTGCGGAAGGCTTAGGCCCCTTGTCTGGAGACAGATGCCCTGTAATGGTGGATAAAGCCATGGCACCTCAGAGGACAAGCCACTGCTGATATAAACAATTGCTTAAAGAGAATTCCTGATTAACTTCCTTGGTTACCAGCCTGACTGGGCCCATTGTGATAGTAATTGTCCCCCTAATTGTGGGGCTCTGCTTCATTCAATGGATAAAAAACAGGTTACAGACCATAGTACCGATGATGATTGTAAAGGAAGCTAGCAAGTATGAGATGGCAAAGAGGATGAGTGACCTAAGGAGGTATGTCCTCAGAAAGGAAAATATGGCCTTCAGGAGAAATCATGGGGCAAAAGGGACTGCATTTTAGAAATCATTTAAACTTCAGGTAAATTCATTCCTCAATCCCTCCTGCTTAGTTAACCATAAAACCCACAAAGGAGAACAGATTGCTAACTTAAGTAAAAAACAGTTAAAGCAAATTGTAAGTAAGCCAACATTTAACTGTACTAACAAACCCCTGAGAAATGTAAACCTTGGGACATTTTTGTAACATTAAAAAAATGAGGTAATGTGGTTACCATGGTTACTTGTAAAAGTGTAAAAACTCACTACAAAATTCTCTGGTCGTTGACATTCCCTAATTGTGCATCAGATTGTCATCCTGCCAACAATAAAAGCCTCTTGTGTTCCCATCCTTGATCTCTCATGAAGGTTTATCTCAATGAATTTTGCTGCAACAAACTCATTGTGTAGCCCGGACTAGCCTTGAACTTGTAGTATTTCTCCTGCTTCAGCCTCCCGAGTTCTGGGTTTAGCGGCATGCACCACCATGCCTGGCTAACCTTTGCTCATTAAGCAATGCTTGTATTTTTATTCTTACAATGAAAAGCCTATTTGGAATTCCCTTTAAGGAATTCACTGTAGAGTCATCAGACCACTAAGAAAAATCTACCCTTACTTCTGAAGGCTGACTTAAAGTGTGTGGTACAAGCCCCCAAGTGGTACTTTCCAATGGGTTGATCCATCTTATGCTGTGGGCCTTCTGCAGAATGACTTTGGGCTTTTTTCAGTAAGTAAACCTATCTTCAGAGGAGATTCATCACTGTTTTGGGGGATTGCCAGGAGTACATTGTTTGGAACAAATGAAAACCATTAAGGACAATACTAGTACTGTTCAACTAATCCAAAGAAATAATCTCATTATGGCTATTGAGTTGTGATGTTTTTAAAAAACAGTTGTTGACTCCTTTTGGGTATGTAAGGTGCACTCAGTTTGGGGGGACTGGCAGCACTGTTTGATCCTCTTTCACCATCTTTACTACACTTAATGGCAGGTGTTTTGTTTTTGTTGTTTTTTCTTTCAGTACTGGGGATTGAACCCAGAGTCTTTGCACTGAGCTACATTCCCAGCCCATTTTAAACTGTTATTTTGAGACAAGGTCTCACTAAATCACTCAGTTGCCCAGGCTGGACTCTCCCATGTCATTCTCTTGACTCAGCCTCCCAGAGTGCTGGGATTGTAGGCACACACCACCATATGCAGTGTGGATTGTGTTTGTTTGATTATTATAGAATATCTGGAGGAAGGGTGGCAACCATAGAAGGCTCATGAAGAAAAATGTCATAAGCGTATCATGCATATTGTCAGCGTCTCAGGACAGTTGTAAAACAGCTCTCAACCAGCCCGCTGTCCCTTTTTCCATGCCCCTCTCCCAGTGTGTTGCTTTTGGAAGCTCATTTGTTAGTAGCGGTTCACAAAGACTTGGCGTCTTGATCTGAGCAGCCCAGCCTTCTGGTTACCACACTGTCACGTGCTTGCTCTGCGCTCTTGGTCCTCCCGCAGCCTGTCATGGAGGCAACTCTAGCAGCTACTAGCGTGTTGGTCTTGCTCCCTCATCTAATGCTGCCTTCTAACCCAGCCCCTCCCACTCCCTCCCTGTCCATTTGCTGCTTCTGGGTTGCCTACTACCCATACAGGCTGCTGCTTCTTAGTTGCCTTCTTTGGCCAGACGTTGTTCCCCCCAGTTACCACATAAGAATGGAGGTGAGAGGTGACCAACAGGGAAAGTGTGGTGGGACCCCAGCTACTCAAGGCCTCCTCAAGATGCCTCCTGACTAGACCAGAAAGGCTGTGTCCTTCAAAAGCTCAAGGTTTCTTTCTAGCTCTCTTTCAGGCCGGTTCTTCTCAATGCCGTGCATCACAGAACAATGCTTGGGAAGGGACCCTGTGTGTTAAAGTGGTCCTGTGCATACCAAGAACCAACCCCAAGATCGGTCTCCCCTTTCTGGAACCTAACTCTAGTCAAGGGGCTGCCTATCACAGTAGCTGTTCTTAACTTCTAGAAAATCTACTTGGCTGGCCCTGATGGTACATGCCTGTGATGCTATTAGCACTGAGGAGGCTGAGGCAGGAGGATTTTTTGTGAGTTCGAGGCCAGCCTAGGCTACCTAATGAGTTCAAGGCTAGCCTGGACTAATAACAATACCCTTTTTCAAAATACCACTCACTCCTACAAAAAGAGTATCTGAAGTGCCCTGCCTTGCTGCTTGCTGTTGGGGACCTCCTATCGGTATCCTCCTCCTCTTGCTTCTTTTTTTTTTTTTTTTTTTTTTT
>NW_004524594.1:14963913-15001999 GCF_000260255.1 Octodon degus
TTTTGTGGCCAGCTCAGCCTACCCTGGGGGTGGAGCTGGCATGGCATGTGGTGCCAGGGATGGAACTGTGGTCCCTAAGCTTGCCTAAGCAGGCACTTTAGACCTCCGAGCTATCTGGCCAACGTCCTCTTGCCTTTTTTTTTTTTTTTTTTCAGTACCAGGGATTGAACTCAGGACCTTGTACTTACCAGACAAGCACTTATTCTACTGAGCCATCTCCCCGGCACCCCCTCTTGCTTCTTTACAGCAGCTTTTCAGCCTTGTAATACACAGCATCACTTTAACACCCTTACCCAGTCCTATCTAACCCAAGTCTATCAATCATCCTCCCTCCCTAGAAGTTGGCAGTATGCTGAGAGAAGTGGCAGGTGACACTTGTAAGGAAAAGCCAGGCCCTGTTTTTCCTTGAGACCTTCCCCTAGTGTGAGTCAATGTTTTTTTTTTTTCCTTTGGAAAATTCTAGACACTGCCTTTTTCAGCTTCTCAAATTTTCCCTGACCTGCATGGCCACTTCCTCTGGGAAAATGGCCTGCAAAGATGGTAGAAATAATGATCTGATAGCCTTAGGGACCTCTCCATTCTGCACCCAGAGGATGGCAGATGAGCCCCCATCTGTCCGGCAGCCCTAAGTTCTGGCCTGTGTGGCTCAGGAAGCAGCCTGGGGGACCTCTGGTTCACAATGGAGCTCCTTCTTCTCTTTTCTTTTTAGCTTGGGTCTTGCTATATAGATTCAGCTTGTTTTGTTCTCACTATGTAGCTAGCCCAGCCTGGGCTCAAACTCCTAGCAATCCTCTTGCCTCAGCTTCCCAAGTGCTGGGATTATAGGTATGCACCACTGTGCCTGGCAGGGAGACTTCCTGGAACAGCTACCAAGTCTTGGTACTGGGGGTATCCCAAACCTGCCCGTGACTTGGCCTCTGTATTGACTAAAAGGAGGTTCAGGGCATTTCAGCCCCCTTGTCTAACCTGGAGCCCATTGTTACACATCCAGTCACCTGTGTAATAAGGACCACTCCTCAGATTCTCAGGACCTCTCTACTTCTGCAGAGTGAACAAGATGTCCCTACCTTACTTGGTGGGTGGTGGTGGTGATGGTGGTGGTGGTGGTAGTGGTGGTAGTAGTGCTAGATCTTGCATGTCTACCTGCCAAACCTCAGATTTCTGTTCTGGTGCTAACAGCTTGCTGGGTCCCCTTCAGGAAACTCTCTGGGCCAATGCCTACAGTGACCCAGCCTGCAGAAATGACCCTCTATCTAGCTCAGCCCAAAGCAGGGGGTGTGGGTGAGGATGCCACATGGATTGCTTTCTCACGTATTTTTACTGGATGCAACAATCCTTGTGGGGGAGATGGTGTTATTTTCACTGCACAGCAGTGAACACTGGGGCTTGTGGGGATCGAGTTTGTTCTTGTTTTGATACTGCAGATGGAACTCAGGACCTTGTACTTGCCGGGCAGATGCTTATACCACTGAGCTATTTCCCTGTGTTTGTGGATGCTGTAGGTTGAGCTGGGCTGGGTCCCAGTGTTCCTGCTGTACCCGAGGAGCCTTGGGTCCCTCGTAGCTGCCTCTTTCATCAAGTTGAGAAGTATTTCTTCGGTAAGCCAAGGTCTCAGGCAGGAGGAGGGTCAGCGCTACTACCCAGCACTGTCCACCTGACGGCACCACCTGGCATGGACACCCCACCCAGGAAATTTCCTGTTCTTGATCAGGCCATCAACTCCTTCTTAGGGTCCCCCTGGACCTCTAGCTCTTGATTTCTGAGATAAGCAGCAGCTTTTTAAATATCATGACAGCCCTTCTCGTCCCTGTCTTCCAGACTCTGCAGACAGTCACAATGAGAAGTCAAGGAGGTGTCACCCTCCTCAGTCTCCTGCTGGTCTTGGCTTTGCTCTGCAGCACAGGTGAGTGGCCCACAGACCAGGACCATCCAGGAAGCTGGCCGCAAACTTCCTCTCATTTACTTCTCCAGAAAGTGCTTGCGGCTGGCTTTGCTCTCCACCCCAGTCCCCTATCCAGGCCTGGTTTTGGTTCTTTGGCTTTCTGTGCTCCTGATCCTCCTGAGTCACAGCTGTCCCCAGTCACAGGGCTGCTGGTTTTTATAGGGGACCAGGTTACAGTTGGTCTCCTCCCTACTCACTACAAGAACCTTGGGCACTTTAACAGATGCCACTCTTGAAGTGCCATGCAAGTGCATTTTGGGCCTTCTCGGCTCACTCCTTCTGCCCCGTGGCTTCTCTGGTGCTATAGTGGTGGTGACCATAGTGGTAGCTGCTGCCACCATGGCTGAAGCTTATAGCGCTTGGGTGTTAATTACCAGTCTGAACTTTTTACATATATGTACTTGTTCCTCATGCCAATCCAATAGAATAGACAGTCTTTTTATTCCTGTTTTGCAAATAACAACATTGAGGTCCAAAGAGATGAAGTAACTTGTAAGATAATACAAGAAGAGAGTGGCATGCTACACTGTGAACCCAACCCAGCCCCTGGGTTCCTGCTTTACTCCTGCTGCAGGCCACCCCTTCCATGGGCCAGCCCTTTCCTGCCACCCTTCTCTGGTTTCCTGGAGATGATGTCATGAGCCTTTTTTTTTTTTTTTTTTGGAACTGGGGATTGAACTCAGGCCCTTGCACTTGCCAGGCAAGCACTTATTCAACTGAGCTGTCTCCCCAGGCCCAATGAGCCTTTTATAAAAATAGGAACAGTTATGTTACTTGCTCTATTACTTCTATTATTTGCTACCTTGATAAGGATCAAGTGTCATTTTCTGCCTGTGTGATATTGGTACCACTATAGGTTTTTTGTGTGTTTGTGTGTGTGTGTGTGTGTGATAAAGGAAGAAAAAGAAATAGCAAATAAGCAATAAAGAAGAAAAATAAAGGTGCCTGCCATGTTGGGATGCGTTAGTAGCTCCCATATAACAGCTGCTGTTACGTAGTTGACATACGTCTGTGCCAATGTTTATCTCATTTAAGCCTCTGGCCAACTTCAAGAGTGGCATCTGCTAAGCCTCTGTCACCTGTGGAGGGTGTGTCAGTGCATGTGTCCACTTGCTTAAGGACACACTTGAATCCTCTTTCTGTCTGGCAAAAAAGAGAAGTCATGACTTCCTCCTGGTCCCAATGTCCTTGTCTGCCCTGTTAACCCTAGCTGGCGTGAGTTGTGATGTTACTCACTTGTTCCTCTCTCAGTTCTACCCAGTGGAGCCGACTGTTGCAGTCCAAAGCTGCTAGGGCCTAATTCTTAATCCTCTAGCGAGGTGGGGTGCTAACTTCCCATGCATTGCTTTACAAGTTCCACTGCCAAGCCATGTGATTAGGCAGTGCTTATTGGCTAGGTCTATATTTTCAGATCTTCAGACCAACTCAAAATCCTCATTTGGATAAATGAGGCCGACATTGGCATCTTTCTATACTAATTTTTATGTCAACTCTTCAATATTATTTTTTCTGTGTTGAATCAAATTGGTTTTCCATTGTTTTGACCTGTAAAAATGTCCATGTGCTTGATCCAATCTCATACTTGACCTTTCTTGTAGCATCAAGAAACACAGGGGTTATACAGCTACTTTCGCTTAATTCAGTGAGAAGAAAGATTTGTACTAATAGTGTTTGGACAGGATATCCTGTCTGCATCTTGTACTATGGATAGCCACTAAGAAGGTAACAATGTACAATGTATTAATTATTGAAACTGTCCCATTAATCAGTTTTGAAATTGTCTCATTGATATTTGTTTCTCAATTAAAAAAAAGAAAAAGAAAACAAACAAACAAAAAAACAAGTTCCACTGCCACCTGTCACCTGTCTCTACTGCATCTGTAACTTCCTTGGGTAAGATATAGTGGTGGTGCTGTGAGGTGCTTTTTTTCTCCTGCTCTTTCCTGGCAGTGTGGGGACAGCCAGGGCAGCATAGGCCCTCTGTGGCAAGGCTGTCTAATTCCCTGCACCTCTCTAACCACAGGTCATGGGGGGAGGGGGGAGGGCTGTTTACTACGCAGCCTTCTAGTCTTTAATCTTGTTCCTAGTGTTTCCAGTTAGTGCTCTGGTGCACAGAGTGAATGAGAGGAAAAGAAAAAAGAAAGGAAAAAGAGAAGAAAGAAAAACAAAACAAAATAAAAAGGGGAAAAAAAAGTAAAATGGCTGATCATCAGGGAGGGAGCCATTTGTGTCAGCAGAATTTACTGCTAGACTGTAGCATCTTCTCTTTTTTTTGGCAGAACCAGGGATTGAACTCAGGCCCTTGCGCTTGCCAGGCCAGTGCTTATTCTACTGAGCCATCTCTCTGGTCCATGTCTTCTCCTTGGAGGAAGGTGGAAGAAGCAGGAGGTGTTGTATCCCAGTCCCAAGTTTATCCTGTATGACTTGATTTAGCCATACTAGTTTAGTATACCTTCTTCTCCTTCTCTTTCTTTTTCTCCTCCTCCTCCTCCTCCTCCTCTTCCTCCTCCTAAGATTCAAGTATGGTGGACAGTCATCCTTATCCGGTGACCCACTGGCAACCAGGTGGGCTGGCTGGCCATTTTATTAAGTCCTTCATCTATGGTTGGCTTTATTTAGCAGTCTCTTATATCAGATTGGTTTTAGTTTCAAGGTGTATATCCTTCCTCCTCTTCCAAGCATCTGTGTTTTAGTTGAATTTTTCTGATTACCTCAGACCAAGTCTCCTCCTTTATTCAGCTATGCTGTTTTCCTGTTCAGCACTTCTTCCAGCTTGGGCTCTGGAAGTGATAGCCTGAGTCTGTGTCTCATTCCATTAGTTAGTAGCTGTGTGACTTTGGACAAATCTTAGTTAATATCTTAGTCTTCGTTGTCTCTTGCAAAATGGGGATAAAGTTTCTTGTGCCTACCTCTTCTAACAGTTTTATGGAAGAGCTTAGCATATAGGTGCATGGACGTTTGAGCACTCGAAAATATTATCCATCAGCATTTCCGTTCCAAAGAAGTTTCACACATGGCCCTTGACCCTTCCAAGGACTATAAGGAAGCCAAGGCGGCTGTAGCCAGTAAGTCAGTCCTATGTGTGATCTTTCAAAATAGCCCTCAGACAGTCAGGCCTGCCCAACACCCTCCCACTTCCATTCTTAGCTTCTTGTCCCTAAGGACACACATCCAGCACAGGGAAGGGACTGTAGAGAAATGGCATGTTTGTGCTTCCTCCCTGTAGCTCCCCTCTTGGATGGCCATGACAAATGCTGATTCCGGGGAGAACAAGCAGTCTAGTATGGCAGAGCTGTCACTTTTTCTGTTTTTTCTTTTTCTTTTTGCAGTGCTAGGGATTGGATTCAGGGCCTGACATATGTGATGGTAGGGAAGCGCTCTACCACTGAGCTATAGTTCCAGCCCTGGCCCTTTTTCATTTTCATTTTTTATCTTGAGACAGGGTCTCACTAAGTCTCCCAGGCCGCCCTCCAATCTGTGGTCCTCCTTCCTCAGCTAGGATTATAGATATGCTAGTATCGTAGATGTGTACCACGACACCTGACTTACACAAAATTTCATTTGTCAAAATTCACAATGTAATAATTAAGTATAAATGTACAATATACATTTGTTAATGGGGTTAGTATCTTTCAGGGGGATGAATGTTTTGCTTCATTTGGATAAAAATTAGTGTTCCTATCACCAAATCAGCTGTAAATATTTGTCTGTGTGTATTGATTAGTAAAGAGATCTTATATATTTTGTCTTTCAAAATGTCTCTTCACACAAATAAGGAGTTATCAATCCACGAGGGTTTGGTTTCACTGAGCTTATTCTTGCCAGGAAGACAGTCGCAGGGCTATTTACTCTCTTTGATGTTTTGGCTTAAAAAGTCATTATGCTGCGGGGCCAGGGAGATGGCTCAGTGGAATAAGCACTTCTCTGGCAAGCGCAAGGGCCTGAGTTCAATCCCCGATTCTGCCAAAAAAAAAAAAAGTCATTACACTGCACACATCAGTCACCTGCCAGTTGAAAATTAGGAAAAGCATCTCAGTTGCAGCTGCATGGATTTTGAAAGGCAGATATTCCCTGTGCACTAGCTCTAGGCCCCTAAATACATCAGTGGAACTGTAGTTGACCCCATACCATACTATTGCAGGTGGACAGCTCTGTTCTGCTGCTAAAGTGTCGCTTGATGCCACTATAACACACTTTTTTCTTTTTTCTGATTCTAGGTTTCAGCCTGAGGTGCCTCAATTGTAGAAGGACCACCAAGAAATGCAATAATGTCACCACTTGCACACCTAACCTTGATTCATGCTACATTGTTTCAGCAGGTAAGAGTTCCCCTATTCCCTGTCTCCTGCATGTAATGGGGTGATGACAGCTGGGGGCAAGTCTGCCTCCCCAATTCTAACTCCACTTGTACCCATAAATAAGAGCCACTGTCCGTTGGTGCCAGCTGTGTGCTGGGGATTAGGCCCTCTCCGTAAAGTTGTTAGTTGCTGTTTCTCAGGTGGATCTTTTATTCCTGTTTAATAAATGAGGAACTAGAACCTCAGATTAACAAGCAGGATAAGGTCAGTTAACTAATTTAGGATTCAAGCATGGAAACTCATCTGATGCCAGAACTTTTGCTTTTGAACAAACACACCTTGCTGCCTTCCCAACATTTGGAAGCCTTTGGTGTACCAGGGCCTGAGCTAAGGTCAGAGACATTACAGCGCATGCTGCAATCCCAGCTCCTCAGGAACAGGAGAAGCACATTTGAGGCCAGCCTCGACAATTTAGAAAGGCCCTGTTCTAAAATTTAAAAGCAATTTTAAAGGCCTAGAGATACAGCTCAGTGGTAGAACACTTGCCTTGCAAGCCTGAGGCTGTGGACTGAATCCCCTGTCCTGGGATGGGGTGGGGTGGGGCAGTTTGCATATACAAA
Organism: Octodon degus; assembly: GCF_000260255.1. Classification (NCBI taxonomy): domain Eukaryota; kingdom Metazoa; phylum Chordata; class Mammalia; order Rodentia; family Octodontidae; genus Octodon; species Octodon degus. The sequence continues at coordinate 14,970,774 of NW_004524594.1, forward strand.
AATGATGACAAAGACCTGCTTGGTGTCCCAGTAACTTTATACCACTGTCTTGTTTCATGGGGGAGTTAGTACCTACAGAGTTTCAAGGGGACATAAGCTGAGGTTGGAGGATGAATAGGGCTTAGGAAGACTAAGATGGCAGAGGTGTTCCCAGGATTGGCAGCAACACATTCCCAGGCATAATGGCCCTACAGAGCAAAGTGCTCATATATGTGCTAGTCTTTTTTTTTTTATATGAGCAGAATATATTTATTGAGGGAAAGAAAGCTCCTGTCCAAGAGAGGGATAAGAGGAGGGGCCCCAAGCAGGTGGTCCCTGAGTGTGCTAGTTTTGTCCAGTCTGCACGTCCCAATTGGTCACATTAGGGATTCTCCACTTCCATAAAGCCTATAATTGAGGGGATGGTAGATAAAGCCATGCCCTCTTCTTGCTGGGTACGAGTCTCACTTGAACAGATGTGTAATTTGTAGTACTGGTGCAGAATGTCACTTCCAGCATGGTCTTGTTCCATAAGATAAAACCCCCAAGTTTCCACTTTTAAGAGATGAAAATATCATGCTTCAAGCTTATTTTCACTCCTGTGCTTCCTACCACAAACTCTTCCCATTGTCAATGTCAAGTAATGGTGACTATGTCCAATAAACTCATGAAAAGGTTGGGAGATCCACAGTTCAGAAACACTTCTCAGTATGAAGATTAATTTCCTACCAGAAAAAAAATTCTTCCACAAGTAAGAACCAATTAGGTTGACTGTATCTAACACAGAGAAGTGTCATCCAGGCCTGATGGTATACATCTGTAATTCCTGCATACCAGGAGGCTGAGGCAGGAAGATGACAAGTTCAAGCCCATCCTGGGCTACTTAGTGGTTTAGTAAGACCCTATCTCCAATGAAAGAAATAAAAAGGTATTGGGATATCAGTGTGAAGGTCCTGGACTCTATCCTCACTACCACAATGAAAGTATCTGATACTTTTAATACAAATTCCTGGAATGCAGCTAACATCCCAAGCCTGGCATGCAAAGTCCTAGATACTATAGGGAAGTTCCCCTGCCTTTGTCAGAGAATGTGATAATTCACAGTGAATGTAGAAAATGTAGTAAGGCCCCTGGAAGCACATAATCATTCCCTCCACAAATGTCTGCTCACCAGTTTAATTTCCAAATAAGAAAGTAAATGGCACGAATAAGAATTGGAATACCAACTAAGAGCTCTGACCTCTGACCTGCTCCACGGCCATAATCTTTTATCCAACTCTCAAATTCCATAGTTTCTTATTTGGATAGTTAAGCTTTTAAAAATGGGTAATATAAACAATCTGAATGGCTAGAATTCAACACACCTGGAGCAGACAGCAGCCCAGGATTCTGAGGCAGCAGACTAGAGCGACACAAGCCAATGGTTAAAGGTACCAATGATGCGATGGCAGTTGTCAACAAAACTAAATGTACTCAGTGCCGGCCAAATAGCTCAGCAGATTAAAGCACCTGCAAGCAGGTGCAGGGACCAGGGGTTCAATCCCCAGGCCTGCCATACCAGTCCCGCCCCTGGGGCACCCTGAGAGGGCAATAGAGCTGGGCATGGTGGTGCACGCCTGTAATCCCACCTCTTGGGAGGCTGTAAACAGGCAGATCACTACAAGTCTGTTCTAGTAGTAAGACCTTGAACACCCTGTAGACCCTTCCCTAAAATAAAAAAAAAAAAAAGAAAGAAAAGAAAGATATCTTAACATTTCAGAGAAAAAGATTTGGTCTACTAAGGAATCTGGCTTGATAACAAAGTACTTTAGACCTCATAAAATTGACAGCAACTTACCACAAACATCTCAAACTGTTAAACCAAGGTGACACTAGAGAAAGCATTGTTGTTCTGCTTTAGTGCCTAAAGTATCGCGATATCACTTAGAAGTAGACAGAAATACTGTCTTCTCCATAAAGAGCTACCAAGCTATCCAGACTATATGTTAACAAAAAGTCCTTGAGAATATATACTTACCCAAAACAGCTGAAAACTTAGGTCCACATAAAAGTTTGTGGAGGTTTATAACAACTTACTCAATAATTGCCAAAACTTGGAAGTGGCCAAGATGTCCTTCAGCAGATGGGTGGATAAACTCTGGGATATCAATGAAATCTTATTCAGCACCAAAAAGAAATGAATGATCATGCCACAGAAAGACAGAGGAAACTTAAACACATATCAATGAGGGAAAGAAACTACTGTAAAAAGGCCACAAGTAGTTCCAGCCATATGACCTTATGGAAAAGACAAGACTGAAAAAAAAAAAAAAATCCGTAGCTGGCAGGGGTCAAGGTGAATAAGAGGAACTTGGAGGGCAGCATGTTTACAGCATGAGCTGGAACATGCGTGCCATTTCTGTATGTGCCACAGGATGCTTGGAGCTATTTCTCCCCTTAAAGGTCCATGTGTTGGAGGCTGGGTCCTCAGTGTGATGATTCTGGAGGTAGAGCTCTTATAAGGTCAGACCTAGCAGGGGGTCCTTTGGCCATCTGGGTACGAGCCCTTGAAGAGAACTAAACTAGTTCTTGTGCACCCTCTTAGTAGTTTGTAGCAGAAGATTATTATAAATAAATCTGAGCCTGGCTCCATGTAGCTCTCTCTGGCTTCCTGTTTCGAGCCATGATTTTTTTCTTCCTGTCTTTTTGGGGGTTCTAATCTTTCCTCTACACATGCTCCCACTGTGATATGATATCATCCTCCTTTACCCCCTCACCAGGAGCCCAACGAACGGTGGGCCCCAGTCTTGGACTCAGAATCTCCAGAACTGAGCTAACTGAACTCCATTCCTTTATGTTAGCCTGTGCCAGGCATTTTTAATAATGAAACACAGATTGTTACAATATGCAACAGCAGAAATAAACTCTAGGATGACCTGTGGGTAATAATGGTGAGTCCATGTAGGTATAGCAGTTATAACAAATGGTACCACACTGACTGGGCTGAAAGTGGGAGGTTTGTGTTTTGGAGAATAGGGACTTTTGAAGCTTCTACTCAATTTTTCTATGAGTCTAAAACTGCTTTAAAGAATAATACACATACACACATGCAGGCACACACATATATATTTTTAAAAATAATGTGAATTTCAACATTTTTTCTACTTAAATTAGACTTTCGTATCTGCTGGGATTCCAGACATGTGCCACCATACCTAGTTGAGATTTGTTTTGTGCCCAAGTTCTCTTGTGAGACATATTGTCACTTACTTTATGGCTTCCCTCCCCAACCCAGCCAAGATGATTATGCAGAATTATACAGGGTTAGTTCCAAGAAGCAGAATGAAGGGTTCCATAGCAGAGACAGACTTTTACCTAGTTGACCTCTCACTCCCTGTGTCTTCCCACAGGGAACCAATCCTATCACGGATGCTGGAGGGAAGCTTCCTGCACCCTGACATTCTTCATGGAGAGATTAGAGGAGTCCCTGTTGCTCTACAGATGTTGCCAGAGAGATAACTGTAATGGAAAACTCGAGGAAGATGATGGCACAAAGGGCATATCAGGCATGACAGTGCTGCTGTTGGCCCCACTTGTGGCAGCAGTCTGGAATCTTTGGTTCTGGGGAAGGATTCACTAAAGTTCAACCCTTGGTTTTCCACTTCATTGCTGCTGGTCTCCCAAGGCTTTATTGTTTTCCAACTAAAACTTTTTGGGCAAGAATAAAATAAACTTGAACATCATGGGTGAGACAGGAGAAAACCCAGTGCTGTGTGCAGAAATGGCTCAGAGAGAGAGAGAGAGAGAGAGAGAGAGAGAGAGAGAGAGAGAGAGAGAGAGGAGAGAGAGGAGGGAGGAGAGAGATTGAATGGAGAAGCATGTGCAAACAACAGGTCATGTATTTCTTCCTCTGAGCTTTTGAGGATCACTTTTGCAGTAGCAGCTTAAATGGGTTCTTGGAAATGTTGTGTCTTATTTCCCTGTAGTTCCTTGGGTGGAGTTACGAGTATGATCAATACCTGGTGGCAGGAAGTGCTGATGGGACTGGTTTTCACCATTCTCTGTCACATGGAAACCCTTCATAAAGGGAAGGAGAAGGAAGGATGGAGGGAAGGGAGAAGAAAATAAGAAACGGCTTTGTTATCTTTCTTTTTTTCCCCCCTGACCTCATTGTTTTTTTCCCCTCTCTTTTCCTTGTTTTTAAAATTTCATCTAATCATTTTACCTTACTATAGTATTGTATATTAAGACACTTCTACAAATTCTTTTAAAATTATACTGGTGTAACTGCCAGTCAAGTGGAAGACCCAATACTATTACGGATTACTGGACTCTTTTAGAATATTTTTGCTGAGTTAACACACCTATAATATTCAAATGACGGAACTAAACAAAAAAAGGGGATACAGATGAATGTCCATTTTGTATCTGTGTATTCAAAATGGTTAGGATAGATATATAGTTACATTCTCTTAATGAATAGAGGGATTTGTTCTAATGGTGTTTGTAAGTAGGATTTCATATCTGCATCTTGTACAGCAATTAACCACTAGGAAGAATGTATGCAATGTGTTAATTATTGAAACTGTCCTACCAATTTGATTTGAAACTGTCTCATTGTTATTTGTCTGTCAATAAAATTATGGAAAAAAAGTAAAATAAATACATAGAAGCTAAGGTGTAGAGCCGCCACTTTGCCAACTGTGTCACTCCTGCTTTCCTTATTCATCTCCTACAGTAACAGTACGCTAAAGGTATTTCTACCTCTTTTTTCCTGGAAAAGTGGGATTATCTTGATATCTTGATTTTGCCACACATAATTAAAGAACATTCTGGACCATGTAGGAGGAAGTATTGCGTGTGATTATTCTAAATGTTAGCTGTAGGAAGGCCCCTCGTGTGTGCATAGAATGCCTGCAGTGGGAAGAGCCTTTGGGGCTGCCATTTAGACTCCAAATATCATCGCTGGTCATGGCAGACCTGCAGACATTTTTACCTTCCTGTATTCAGCTTGCTGGCTCTTGGCCAACTCAGCACAGGTTACATGAAATGTGTTTCTAAGGGGTATTAACCTAGTCACAAATAGTTAAGCTTTTGGAAGCTCTGTTTCTGAAAAACAAAATACTATATCCCCCTTAGGAGGGCAAAGTTTTCAGACACTGATTTTTGTCAATATCCAGGAGACTCTATGACATTTATAATCTTGTAATTTGGGCTGCTTTTAATACCATAGCTGCATTTTGCAAATAAAAAAAGAATTTCTTTCTTTCTTTTTTTGGTGTAACTGGGGCTTGAACTCAGACCCTTGCTCTTGCCAGGGAAGCATTTATTCTACTGAGCCATCTCCCCAGCCTGGAAGAGTTTCTTGATAAACTAAATTTTAAGAAAAAAAAACCAAACAAACAAAAAAACAATTCTGGGCTATATGCTCTGCTAGATAAATGTCTTGTGTAATCTTTTGGATGACAATTCAATAATGACACTTCTCTGGAAATAAAATTGAATCGAATGGGTGAGTGTGGTTACTCGTCCAGAAGGATGACAGTGCCTACAGCTCTCAGTGGCAGCAATGTCTTAGGCACGACCAATTTTTATCTAATGATACCACTACCCGGAAAGAGAAAAATAGAGACTTCGTCACCGTAACCTAGTCCTGGTAGTCTTCTGTGTTCTCTGTTGGCTCCATTTTCCTGATATCCTTTAGAATTCTCTGCTCCAAGATAGACTACTCAGTGACGTTTTAGACTACTAGTGACTTTTTCCTTAAGATTTTTTTCTGCCTGAGGAAGTGCTAACCACGCTCACAACCACTGGCTGAGCAGAGCAATTCATTTTATTTTATTTATTTAATTTTATGTAGTTGGTCCAGGGTCTCACTACACAGGTGGGACTCATAGTGATCCCTGTTTCAGCCTCCCCAGAGCTGGGATTACAGGCAAGCGCCACCATGCCTTATTTTGGTGGCCAACTTGGCTTTCTCAGGGAAGGGCCAGCACATCATGTGGTGCCGGGGATCAAACCTGGATCCCTGTGCTTGCCAGGCAAGCGCTTAGGCCGCTGAGCTATTTCCATGGTCCCAGCAACTCATTTTATATGAGTGTTAAGAAACAAGAACTGGGGGCTGGGGAGATGACAAGCGCAAGGGCTGAGTTCAATCCTTGGTTCCGTAAAAAAAAAAAAAAAAAAAAAGGAAAAAGAAAGAAAGAAACAAGAACTGATTTTTGACTCATTTAGGAAGGAAGTGAATTCTTTGGACTGTCAAGAGGAATTGCATCCAGAGCTCCCCCACTCCCCCACAAAAAACCCTCAAGAACTGGGCAGTTCCAGAAATGTTTCTAAAACTTCAGATTCTAGTATGAAACTATCTGACTGTTGTCGTGTGTCAGAGTCCATTGGAGAAAGAGTAGTTCTTTGTTTGTTTTTTGTTTTTTGAAGAACCAGGGATTGAACTCAGGACTTTGTGATTGCCAGATAGGCACTTATTCTACTGAACTATCTCCCCAGCCCAAGAGTAGTTCTTTAAAGCAGAATCTGGGTGAAACTAGACAGGAAGAGAGCTGCTGCTCAGTTGAAATCAACAAGGGTCTGACAAATGATCTTAAGCCTGAGGTTTCTTTTTAAAAAGTTGATGTGGCTCAAGTCATAGACTAAGGATTGAGTGCATAGACTCAAAGGTAACAAAGCAAATGTCAGACGAATGGAGAGCCAGTAGAGTTTGCACGGCTTCACAGAAACACTTGTAGTTCACAGTACCACATAGAGCAACCTCACCAGGTCTTCTTTGTGAATGAGCTGAGTTGACTAAGAGCCAGCAAGCTGAATGCAGGGAAGGAATGCACAACGGCTGGTCCGAGGAATTTACAGTGTGTCCTGAAAGGTGCTGAATGTTGTCCATCTTAATCTTGGAGGCACTGGGATGCAAGGCGTGGGGCTGTTCCTCTTGAATCTCACAGTCAGCCCCATGAGTTAACCCTGGGCTGTGTCTCAGTTACTTTTTTCATGGCTGAGACAAAACACCTGGCATCTGAAGGGAAAGGAGGAAAGGTTTATTATGGCTTACAGTTTGTAGAGGTTCAGTTCATGGTTAGCTGGCTCCAAGGCAGGGAGGCATCTGTAAGAGACACAGTCCCTGGGCAGAGGACAGTGAGATAGTAAAGAAGCAGCAAGTCATGGCAGCAGTCCCCCTTCTGTCCTTCATCGTCTATCTGGCTACGCATCCTTAGGGTGTGTAGCATTCACACTCAGGGAGGGCCTGCCATTATCCACACCCAGAACTATGCCAGGCCGATCAGTGGACTAATTTAGTAACCACACACCCTTGACCCCAGCATCTCACAGTCCACATCCAGCCACCTCTGAAAAGTCCCACCTGTGACTACACAAGGCTTTGGGGTGACATCTAGACACAAGCCATAACATGCTATGTGTGTTCTGGTAAAATAAAAACCTGCCTGACTCACACGTTTTGGATTTTGGGCCTTCTAAGAAAATGAACCAGCTTTCTTTCTTTCTTTTTTTTTTTAACCAGCTTTCTACATCTTCATCCACTAATTGGCTATGTCTCTGGTTAAAAGCATAGGGTTTGTTTTAACTTGTCTGAGATTTAGCTTTCTGTACCTACCTTAAGAATTACTGTGAAGCCTGAAGGAATGCATTTGGCAACGGTCTGGCAAATAAAGAGCTGCTATAGCAAAGAGGCTAATTACATGGATATTATGGTTTGGATGTCCATAAAAAAACTCATGTGTTGAAGGCTTGATTCCCCGCCAATAATGCTACAGGAAGGTGGTGAAATCTTTAGGGGGTGGGGCCTGGGGGAAGGAAGTGAGGTCACTGGGGGCATGATTTCTTATCTGAAGGGATACCGGGAAGCTGGTCCTTTCCTGTCTCTGCTTGCTGGCTGCCCTGAAGTGTGAGGATTGGCTCTGCCCTGCACTCTTTGCCGTGAGGTTCTATCTTACCTTCTCAAAAACAGTGGGAGTTATCCAACCACAGACAGTAACCTCGGAAACCATGAGCTATGATAAACTTTTCTTCATTATCAGCTTGTTTATGTCAGCTGTTTCATTACAGGGACAGAAAGCTGACTAGTCAATATAGTTGTTAAAGCCTCAGAAGTCTGAGATAGCAGACCCCACTGTACTTTCCCACTGAATGATATAGATAAAGCAAGGCTTTTCTTTTCAAATTATTTACAGTACCTAACAAAATATCTTGGGATGGAAATCTTTTTTTTATCAGAACTAGCGTCTTATTCAGACACATATTATTTGGGATATGATAAGTGATCATTCTGAGCGCTTTAATTATCTACATGCAGGCCTGGGATGGTCCAGTGGAGATACCGCAGCTCTCTTTTTCTCCAGTGGGGAGTGCTGGCGTGCACTCTGCAGGAGAGGAGAACACCAAACTAGGAAACTCAGGGTTTCTCATCCGAGCAGTGAAAGTCTTCCTTTCCGTGACGGGCTCCCCAGGAGTACTGCCGAGCTCACCCTTGCTGTTGTTGGTTATGTAGGTTAGCTAGCCCGAGCATGTCAATCTTACATGATCATATGATCCATGCTTACGCTGGGGTTCTTTTTTGGTGATTTTATTTTGTTTTGGTTTTTTACTGAGCCATCTCCCCGGCTGTTTTGGCTTTTCAGACATCATCTCACTGTGTAGCTCTGGCTGGTCTGGAACTCACAATGTAACCCAGGTTGGTCTCAAACTTTCATCAGTTCTCCTGTCTCAGCCTTCTGAGTGCTGAGATTATTGATATGTGCCACCATAGCCAGCTCAAAATTATGTGTTAGGGAAGAGAGTGGTCACAACTTGAGGTTCTATTTTCTGCCAGGCACTACACTAAGCACTGTTGGTTACCAGTTCACTTAATTTTCTCGGATTCCAATATGAATAGTGTAATCTACACCCAAATCCTGTGTATAGGTTACAGGTGACATCCTATTTTAGTGAATGGGGATACAGGGCCTGAACATCTCTGCCCTTGAATTGAATAGGGTCTGTCTTTGTTATGACAGTTTCTGCCCTTTTCTGTTTCTCAAAGAACCTTGAGAAATTTCCTGTTTCTCTTTTCTTTGTAATCAAAAATTCCTGACCAACAAAAATAGTGGTGGAAATCTTTTTTCAGAAAAAAAGAAAAAATATTTTAAAAAAATAGGAATAAACAATTACATATTTTTACACAGAAATTTCAAAATCTAACCATATACAGTATTGTAGCAGGACAGTCCTATGACATTTTTTTTCTTATCTCTTGTTTTCATTTTATTACCCTTTTTTTTAAAAAAAACATTTACTTGAGAGACAGTATAGCAGTAATTTGTATGCCATGACAAGACTGACCTTGTCAATACAAAAGTTACATTTCTTTTATATAGATCTTGCTTTATCTTGGTCTTCACCATCCAACATAAAAGTATAAAAAATGAGGTATAACAAGTAAAGCCATATTAATATGCTGAGCTGTAAAAGGCTCAAGTCAACAACTTCTGACATTGCCAGTCATACAGATAACCCACTACTATTATGGACTACTGGACTATATTGGATTATTTTTGTGAATTTACACACCTATGATATTTAAATGTCAATGGAATACCCATCTTTGACAAAACTAAACAAAAAAAAGGTGATACAAATGAAGGACTATTTTGTATCTGTGTATACAAAATAGTTAGGATAGATACACAGCTACTTTCTTTTAATTCAGTGAGAAGAAAGATTTGTGCTAATAGTGTTTGGACAGGATATCCTGTCTGCATCTTGTACTATGAATAACCACTACAAAGACAACAATATGCAATGTATTAATTGAAACTGCCTTACTAATTGGTTTTGCAACTGTCTTATTGCTATTTGTTTCTCAATAAAATTAATAAAAAAATAGTGGTCAGAAATGTTAACCGAAGACCACTAACTAGGCCACCATTTCCTCTGAGCAGGTAAGAAACACCTAAAAAGCCTCTGTGTCGTTTTGTCAGGTATGGTGGGTGTGATGTTGCCTACTATAATGAATGTGTGGATTTTAGCCACTGTTCTCCTCCTTTCTGGTAATAGCATCGCCGTTACCTTTTGGGAGGTTACATCCATCCATCAAGTGTAGCCTCAGGGGGATTATTAATAAAAATAGCCCACCTTCCTCTAGCCAAAGGAGGGATATGTTCTCTCCTGGGATTTGACTTGAAGTTATGAAAGACTGAAAACATATTTTTTTTGTTTGAAAATCTGTCTTAGGAAGGTATTTGGCTTTAAGCCACAGATAGTTCTACTTAGAGTCATACAATAGAATAGTGTCTGATAGCCTTGCATAAGCAATCCAGACAAAAGTAGCTGCTAGCATTAGTTCAGTTGTTCAGTATCTGGTTTGGTGTTTAGTTGGTGTCTTAGTCTCTACCATATAAACACAAAATGACTACAGAAGATCCCTCACTGCATCCAGGTTCAAGGCAGGGAGAGCAAATGAAGCAGTTGTTTCTGTCGCTTTTACCAGCAAAGTAAAATCTTTCCTAGAAAATCTCAAACTTTCTTCTGGTCAAATCCCTTGGCTTGAACTGTTTTGTGGCTACCCCTTGTGGGCAGGGGTTGGGCATGGTGAGAATCTACTCTTTGGGCCTCTTGGGGTGAAGTCAGCAAGGAGGAAGGAGATGATCCACCAGCTTCTACCACCTCCCCACCATCACACCAAGGAGTCCACTGACTCCTTCCTGTCCCCGAATCCTTGTGGTTGTCCTGCTCTCTGTCTGCACCTTCTAAGTCTAGGTCTTGAGCTTGACATGGTGTAAGTTATCTTCTAGATCTCTGATAAAAATCTGGACCCAGCGCATCACAGGAAAATCCTGACATTCTTATCCTATAATGTTCCCTGCAGGACAATGTGAAAATACCTAACAGTCAGTGTGTTCAACAAGGTGGGTGCAGGGTAGCACAGCTGGTTGGAATTAGCTGATGGGGGCTTAAGCCGGGGTGTCTCATCTTCCAGGCCCTTGTAACTCTACTCTACTAAACTACCTCTAAGGCTTTAGTTGATCAACAAAACAAAACGTAAAACAAACATACAAAAAACCCAAACCACAATTTTCTTATTCTTTAAGCACACTGGAACACATCTACCCTGGAAAAAAAAGAGTAAGAGCCAAACAGCACTTTTGAGGAATTTTCTTGAAATAGAATTGTGAAGGGAGATAGAACTATCTAAGCCCTCAAGTCCTGACCAACACAATGTTTAGTTCCAATGAGTAATAAAGAAAAGACTCATGGGTTTCTTAGACTAGCTTGGCTCTTAAACTGTGGTCTAGACAGCCCCCAGTGAGAGTCAGGAAGACCACAAAGTTGGTCTTGCCTCACTGCTGGGGAAAGACTGGGAAGTGGTGTGGAAGAGAGATGAAGTGGCCCCTGAAACCAGACTGCCTGTCAGGAATGTCATCACCGCAAACCAGCCCAGGCCCCTGGGCAGGTCACTTGCCAAACCACACATGCCTCAGTTTCCTCATGTGTCATGGGGGACAGCAGCACATCTAGATTTGGGCTGTAAGAAAAGTTAAATGAGGGAAGGCTCTGTTTGAGTTAGATTCATGCTCATTGTATCTTTTCACTGACTGGGATGTTTGTTTGCCAAAAGCAATTCATAGGACTTTACTTAATCTACTGTGGCTTATTACCTCACTAGGACTTTCACAGTTGGAGTTATCTCAGTATTTTTCTTTTTAACTGAGGCACCTAAGTTTACTTGTGTAGTTGTTAGAGTAAACTTTTTTTTTTTTTTTTTTGTGACGGGCCCAGCCCACCCTGGGGGTAGGGCTGGCACAGCATGCGGTGCCGGAGATAGAACCGCAATCACTGCACACTTGCCTAAGCTTGCTTAAACAGGTGTTTTAGACCGCTGAGCTATCTTGCCAGCCCACAGCAAACATTTTTTGGTCAACTTCTTATTTAACTCAACAGCTATAACTTTATGAATTTTTTTTTTAAACTAAACTACTTAGTATAAAATCTATATAGATTATCCTGGAGTTGGGGGACTCTGCAAGTTTTTGTTCTCCTCTAATGAATATAGTAAAGTAAAAATATGATTCTACTGCATCATTTAAAGCACATATAAACTGGGCGTGCTGGCACATGCCTGTAATACCAGCACTCAGGAGGCTGAGGCAGGAAGATCATTAGTTCGAGATCATCCTGGGCTACCAAGTGAGCTCAAGGCCAGTCTGAATTGCAGAGAGAGACCCTTCAAAAAGACAAAAAAAAAAAAAAAAAAAAAAAAAAAAGAAAAAGATAAAGCACATAATGAAGTCTGCTTAGTAAGTTTTGTTATATTGATTCAGACCAGTGTCACCTCCAGTGATGTGTCCTCTCCCTTTCCTGGCATGAGACAGGTAAGAGGGGACAGCTTTGCAAAGAAAAATTGATGTTACCCTCGCAGAGGAAGTTTATGTCCTCCTTTGAGGGAGAAAGGAGAGAATTGAGAGTTTTTTTCTTAACTGCTTTCAAAAAACATTCTAATGCCAAAGTGACATATTTTAGGGAAACATTCTGATCTCCTTCAGTTTCCTTCATACATGACATTATTTTAAAAATTCCCAAATCTTTACCTAGTCTTATATGCTCAGCCTTACAGGACCCTTGGGCTGGAGTCTTGCTTTGAAGAAGTTACAAATAAGTGTGAAGTTTTCAGAAAAGCCCTCAGCACTAGCAATGCCCCTTATATTTGGACAGCTTCTGAGTTTTCAAATGCCTCATGTACTGCATCTGTTTGAGGATCCCAATCCCAAGCAACCCTATAAGGCAGCCTGATTTTCTTATTTCTATTATATAGAAAGCTGACTCAGAATTCAGGCAACTTGCTTAAGATTACCCAGGTTGGTATCCTGACTTGTCTTTCTTGTTATATACCTACACACATGACTATATATAAAAAATACATATATGTGCATATTTGTTCTAAAATGTCTCCCAAAGCCTCATAAACTCCCAGGTGGGGCTTTTGGGAGTGGATATGTGCTATCTATGGTATTAGTGGGTTAGCCTACTGATTGATTTAAGACGGTTCTGGGTTTGGATAAAAGAAAGGCCCACCCTTAGGTGTGGGTGGCACCATCCAAAGGCAAGTAGCCAGGTTGGGGCAAAAGGAAGAGGAAGGCTTGCTGCAGGTTGCTTTCTGGTTGCCCTGCCATGGGTTGTTTCTCTTCTGCTATGCTGCCCTGTCTTGGAACCCATTAGCTATGGACTGAAATCCGTAGAAGCTGAGTTGAAATAAATCTTTCTTCCTTGAATTTGTGAATGTCGGGTATTTTCTTCCAGCAGTGAGACCATAACTAAGACAGACACACAATTCACGCGTGGAGCTAGTGCTGTCTTGATCCCTCCGGTCCTTGTGTGTTACACAGCGATTATGACTTCCTCTCAATCCAAGGCTAATTCTCACGGGCTGTGCATTAAGGAGCTGGGGATGTTCCGGGGACATAGTGACTAGGTGCTCACGAACAAAGAATGAGCTGTTTGAAGTGGGCCCAGCAAGATTTCTTTTTGGTGGTTAATTTGTTGCTGCCTGTCAGCTCCAGATAGCCTTAGGTGTTTGAGAGAGACCTGCAGTTCACTGAAAACACCCTTTGCTTCAGGGTCATTACAAGTCCAGATGAAGTTCCCGTTTTCTAGATCTTTCACAATATTGCCAAATTTGGCAGAAACACCAACATAGTTGGCGCTAATGGCCACTCCCAACCAATCCTCTTCGCCTTTGCCTCCCACTGCAGGGAAGGAAAAGTCAGCCACTCATTTTCTCTGGGTGGCCATTGAGGCCAGGAGAGAAGCAAGCTGGGTGTGGGGTTGTTGTTGGGAAATACACTCCCTCCCTCATAAAGGGGGAGGCAGCCTTGGCCCACTCTTAAGTGCGTTCAGCTTTGGAGTCTAGGTTAGGACGTGCTTGCGAGCAGGAGGCTTTCAGACTCAAAGGGAGGTGGGAGGAGCCAGGGGCGGGTCAGGGGCGGGGCTATGCGGGCATTCGTCAGCAAGGTGGGAACCTAGGGCTGGATCTTAGGGAAGAATGGCTTTCCCGCGGCCAGGGCGCAGCCTTGCTTTCATTGGACAGATCATGTTAGGGGCGTGGCCTCCGGACTTCAGTGCCCGCCCCCGCGCTCCTTCGGGGCGTGGCCTGTAGACCGTGAGACCTGACTCGGGGCGGTGGCGCGTGTGTCCCGGCGCGGGGTTCCTCCCACGCAGACACTCATTCAAAAGATGCCGAAGGGGCGGCGCGGCAGCCAGAGTCCCAAGATGAGCCAGCGGCCGGCGCCGCCCCTCTATTTCCCGTCGCTCTACGACCGCGGCATCTCCTCATCTCCGCTCAGCGACTTTAACATCTGGAAGAAGCTCTTCGTGCCGCTGAAAGCGGGCGGGGCGCCGGCGGGCGGGGAGGCGGGGGGCCGGCCCCCGCCCCAGACTCCCTTCGCCCTGGAGCCTCCGCCGCCTCCCGGCCTGGGTCCCCCCAGCGAGCGCCCCTGTCCCCAGCCCTGGCCTTCCGGCCTGGCCTCCATCCCTTACGAGCCTCTGCGCTTCTACTCGCCGCCGCCGGGCCCGGAGGTGGCTGCCTCGCCCCCGACTCCCAGCCCCATGATCGCCCCGCTCGCCTGTGTCCCTCAACCCGAAGAGTTATGCGAGCTGGAGATCCGGATTAAGGAGCTGGAGCTGCTCGCCATCACTGGGGACGGCTTCGACTCCCAGCGCTGTGCGTGACTTCGCCAGCCCACCCCTAGCTGCCCTGCCTCCCTCGTTGGTCCCACAAAGTGGCTGTAGGCTCATCTTCAGGTCTCAGATCCACAGTCTGTCCCCTAGAGCCCCATTCTCTGCCTCCATCCCGGGTTTCAACGGGCTTCTTCCTCTACCGCACGTCTACACTTCAGAAACCCTGTAGCTTCAGACTATCCTAGGCAATTTTGGTAATCTGGATTCGGCCCCACACATAGATCGCCACCCACTGCTATCCCGTCCTGACATTTAACTCCACACAGTAATATTCAGGCCCCTGTGGTCTGGACTTCCAACCACAGACAGCCTTTCCTTTATCTCTAGAGACCTTGAAGCTTTCATATTCAATCTGAAACTTGGGCCTTCAGTCTGGGGGAGGGGGAGGTGGGTGAGGATCAGCTAAAATATCTGCAGGGGAAGTCGGAATTGTACAAGATCCAGAAAACCCAAGAACCTTCAGGAGAGGCTTTGGGGACACTGCACTTTTCAGTGCTGGAAGGCTGGAAGGTAGTCTCCCTGGGACTGTAGCTTCACACCAGGGTCCTATACTTTGCCATCTGATCATAGGGCTGAAGTCTTAGGAATCTGGACCAGGCCAGACCATGTGTGCTGATGTGGGTAGGGATCCCCTAGCGTGGGGGCTGATTCTCCCTGAAGGGTAGGGTGGCTAAGTCCATTTGTGCTCCTAGAAAGGCCTATTGCACAGTCTTCAGGAGCATGGGCTGTCTTTTCCCATCACCCATCTGGTTAAGGCTTGCACTTGACCATTGGAGGAGGGCAGATGGTTCTAGAAAGACCATGAACTATTGTATACTGTCCCTGGGAAGTCAGGTCTTGGTGCAGAGAAGAGTAGATGCATATATCGTCAGACCTTCAAGAGTGAGGGCCAGCAGTGCCCCAAAGACATCTACCCCAAGTGGGACCTAACCTGCCTTTTTATGCACCCAGAAGTTACTCCTGAGGTTCTGAGAAGAGTGATGCTTATCCCTTTTATTTACATACTGTATGCTCTTATCACCATTTCTCTTAGGGGTTACTTTGGTTGATACCTCAAAAATGTCTTCTTTGTTCCTTTCAGGTGGTCAGTCTAGGAACTAGACCAGCCTAAGAGAGGAGGGTATGAAGAATGTCCCCCTTTATATCCTTGAGCATATGCCACAGCACCCAGGAATACTGGTTGCCTTGTTTTGGAAACACAGGGATACTTCGGTTCATAAGCTTGATTCTTCCCACAGTTCTGGTCCCAAACAGACTTGGATGAGACCCAAATCAAATGTCATGGTTAGGTGCAGTGTTGAACCTAGCGTTCCTGTGGGGAAATTTAATTCAGTTCTTGTCCAGTTCAGAGGGAACTGAGTTCATGAACCGTGGTATGGCCAGGGAGCAGAAGGCGTGTGTACAATATGTAACCTTAAAATATCATTGTGTTTTGTAGGATCACTGTAGGCCTAAAGTCTAACAAATTATTATACCTATATTACACATTGAAGTCTTCATTTCTTAACTGTGTAACTGGCAAAGCATGCTATTTTGGACACATACACCCTTTTGTCCTGCAGGCCTACTAATGTCTAGCTACCTGCTAACATATTCAACAGGTTAAATTGGAGCCCATATTGCACAAAGAAGGAAAGTATGAAGTAACCTGCGTGTCTAGCACGGCCCCCAATTCATCCAACACCCTGTAATGTTCCCTTTCTCATAGCCATGGAAGGAAACAATTCCCTGGGAAACTTGCGCTTTCCTAAGTCCTGGACTTCTTCAATCTGTTCCCAGGGTTAGATGTGTTTTAATAGCTATGATTTTTTTTCCTCCCATTTTGTGTTGCAAGTGGGTTTTATGCTTACCTAGGAAATACCTTTACCTTCCCAGATGCTTGCTCTGGAAGAGGTTGTTTTGTTTTTGTTTTTGTTTTTCAAAGCCTTTCTGTTTTCTACAACTGTTTGTTTTCTGTCCTGCAGATAAATTTCTGAAGGCGTTGAAAGATGAGAAGTTACGAGGACTGAAGATCAGGCAACCCGGAAAGAAGTCGGCCTTGCTGCCCTGAGGAGCTGCTCTCCAGAGTCGGGCAGTCCCCTCCTTAGGTTTTAGTGCTTAGATAACGTGTCCCATTCCTTGTCATTTCAAAAATGGTTATTTTCTGTTCTGTATTTACTACTGTTATTGCTCCGAGCATGTACTCCACATACAGTGCCCACGTGTGTGGCCAATCACTTGGTCTCTCTCCTCTGCGCTACTGCTGGGGGAGCTCCTTTGTGGGGTCTGGAAGCTGCTGCGGGGCTGGCTCTCAGGGTCTCCTCATTCCACAGGAAGGGAGCTCCGAGCTGCCGTAGCATGAAAACCAGAATGATGGGTGCATAGGAGGGAACTAGGGGAAACCAAGGGAACGGGGTTTGGGAAGATTGATTCAGTTTGGATGGTGGCCAAGAAGCTGTGTAGCCCTGAGATATAGGAGCCTGGAGCTTAGAGAAAATCTGGACTGAGATATAAATTTAAGGAGCTGCTGATATGAGGATGTATTTAGGGTGAGATTAAATGAAACC
Organism: Octodon degus; assembly: GCF_000260255.1. Classification (NCBI taxonomy): domain Eukaryota; kingdom Metazoa; phylum Chordata; class Mammalia; order Rodentia; family Octodontidae; genus Octodon; species Octodon degus. The sequence goes on from NW_004524594.1 coordinate 14,988,014, forward strand.
ATCTGGGTAATTAGAGGGAGAAAGAGAACTATTTGCAGGTAACATCAAAAAACTCTCAAAATGTAAAACTATTTGAGCACCAACATTTCCACCACAACTGGAAATTTTTATGTCATGAAACCAAACTACTTAAAATATTGTATAAAATTACTTTCAGGATACTCATATATGGTAGAAACAAAACATCAATGAATATCATGTTTAGACTTAGGTCCCGCCCATAAGATACCTGATTATGTATATTGCTTATAGATACTGTTTCAAAATCTGATGAAAGGTTCATAATTCAGAACTTTTCTTAAGCATTTTGGAAAAGGGTCATTCAGCCTTTGTTGAACTTGGAGATGCTCAAAAGTTGGAGGAACAGAGGAGGAACCTTTGAATTCATTGGTTTATGTGCCAGTGAGTCAGGCATCTTAGACATTAAGTGAAGAAAATTACCAAGAAGAGACAGCAGCCAGCTGTGATGAACAGCCCTGGCAGGCCAGTGAGTCCGAGAAGCCGCTCTTGGACCCAACAACAGAAGATTAGTACTGGCGCTCCCATCAAGAGCTGTTTGGCTTGAGTGCCGGGTTAATGCCTGTGGTGGAGCAGTTTCCAGAGAGAATGGGAAGAGGGAACTCGGAGATGATGAAGGCCTATCGTCCCTTAGAGGCCTTTGGCTATAAAAGAGGAGGAGGACTGGATCTAAGCTGGAGCTGGCAGGCTGGAGGTGAGGCAGAAAGGGAAGGTTTTATTAAAAGAGGAGTAACTGCTTATTTGTGGTTTAAGCAATGATGAGAGAAAGAGAGAGAGAGACAGACAGACAGACACAGACAGACAGAGGTGGTGACCTGGAGAACAGGAATGGCTGTGGCTGGCATGACACCCTTTAGTCAGCAAGAAGGCTGCTCTGCTCCTTTTGGTCTGTTTCATATAGTTCTGGGAGAACAGCAAGGCTAGGAGGTTTATAAAACACCCAAGTTGATTTTTCATAGTTCTGGAGGCTGGCGAGTACCAGCCAAGGCACTGGGTGGTTAGGAGCCTTGTCTCTCTGTCCCCAAGATGCTGCCTTAAGTGCTGGACCCCAGGAGCATGTCCCTCTGGCAGAAGCACAGGACAGGTGAGGAAGCCACTTTATACGCCCTTTTAATAGCTGTGTTCATTTAATCGTGAGGGTGGAGCCCGCATGACCTGCGCACTACCCAGAGGCCTTGCCGTCCACCACTGTGGCACTGGGGATGAACTTCCCAACATGAATTTGGATGGGGACTGAAGTATCCAAACCATGGCAAGGGGGGGATCCAGTTCACAGTAGAGAGGTTGGCACAGGAGGGGAGTACAGACTCTTCATGTGCTGGAATAGAAGTTACATCTATGGTAGAGGGTGCAGATGCTGGTGAGTGAGTACAAGGAGTACCTGGAATACCGGAAGTCATGCACACATGCCCCGAAGTTCATACAGCAGCCTCAGCTTGGGGATGCGATGTGCATGCCCACAAGGCTGGAATCTCAAAGCTGAAGGACCCACATGGAGGCTGGCAAGCTGCAGAGCTCATACCCCACTGTGGTGACAGTGAATGTCCGGTTTCCAGCTGCTTGCTGCCAAGGCACGAGTGTCAGTACAGGATCAGGTGAAAGCTCCTAATTTCTAAATCTTGGCACTGAAGCCCCATGATTCCACTGAGCTATGCAGGCCAAATAAAGACTGGAAAGTCTCCCCCAGAGTTGGCAATCTGCCTGCCCAATAGGGACCCTCCTACCCTGGCAGAGATTCCAAGTCCTTCTCTCTTCCCTAGAAAGATACCCTAGGCTGGTAGCTGCCGGTGAAATCCGCTTGTTTCCCCAGGAAATTTCAGGCTGGCCAGACCACTAGGAAGAGGGGTAAAGAATCTTTTTTTTTTTTAATATTTATTTATTTATTTAGTACAGATAATTTCAGGGCCAGCATGGCATGTGGTACCAAGGATCAAACTCAGGTCCTTGTGCTTGCCAGGCAGGTACTTAGACAGCTGAGCTATCTCCCCAGCCCAAAGAATCTTAATGAGAACAAAGAATAAACCAATTATGGGGAAAAACCCAGCCCAGAACCCAAGCAGAGACAGAAGTTTGTTGCCCATTCCCTCCCCAGAGCCCAGATGGCCTAGCCCAGGCCATGGTTGAAGCAGCAAGGCACCAGATAACTGCTCCCTACCAACAGTGGTCTGGTGGAATGTGAACCATGTGATTGTCACCTTCTCCAGAACAAATGGAAATTCCATCTGGGTGCCGTTCTAGATTCCTATTCCGAAGGAAGTCGCGTTCCCTCTGGGTGCTGGGGGATCCTCTCTTTGGAAGTGCTGATGTCCATCCTTGGGTACCACACAGCATCCAGAAGGAATGGGATTAGCCAGGAATCCAGAAAAATCTGATACGAACCTGGGGAATTGCCTAACCTAGGGGCTCCTTTGGTTGGGAGACATAGAAGGCCCTAGAACCAGCATGGCAGATGTGATTTTTTAGAAGAAGGAAGGGGTGAGGGATCGCTATGACACCCATCAGCTTGAACTGCCATTTCTTGGACAGCAAGTGTGGTTGGGTCATTCTGCCATCTCTGCCCTTGGTTGGGGATGTGGTGGTATTGGAGGGCTCTGTAGTTGCAGTTTCCCAGAAACACAAGAGTGTAGGAGCAGCTGCTGCCCAAAGGAAGGAGCCCTGGTGGACTATGCCAGCCCACGTCCCCCTGCTGGCCTTTGCTTGGGTTGGCCCTGACCCGGAAGCCTTTTGTCCCTTTCTGCCACACCTTCCCACCTTTTCTGGTCAGCTTCCCCACACCTTGGCTCCCAGGGAGCTCACAGGAGCCAATCGGGTCCAAGTGCGCATGACTGCAAGCATGCATGTCTCCAAGAAGAAGGGAGGGGACGACACGGCTGTTGATGCCCCATTTACTCCACCCTTACTGTGAATCACAGAAGTCCCTCTGCACTTCTCCACAGGCAGAGAGCAGCCAGGGCAGTTGTACCAGAGGACCCAGCTTTAGTCCTTGTGAGGAAGCAGAACCCCAAAATGGCTCCCTTCCCATTAGCCCAGTGTCACTGCCTCCCACATGTCTTCCTTGATTCTTCTCCCTAGTGTCCAGGTTACATGTCCCCTCTCTGAGCTTCTGTAATGGGCCAAGCATCCCTTCTCCTGGCGCTAACCACCTGGTGTATAAAGTCATCTGCTTAGCTCCACAGTGAACACCCTGGGGAAGGGTTATGCTGTCACCACCACCATCCGGAGCAGGGTGGTTTGCACTGAGCACACCCTGCTCCTGTATCCACTGAGCACACTAACAGCTGAGCCTGAGATGAAGATGGAGTTCCTGGTCTTACAGTCTGACCTACAGCCCAGCTTGTTGAAGCACCAATTTGCATTAAGTCACAAGAAAGAATGATCTAGTGCACCACTATCTTGGGAGTATCTGTTGGTGACAGCATGGGAGACAAGGCCTGAGTTCTTTACTGGGACACAGGGACAGGCCTTAGGTAGCCCTTTGTACCTGGGATGTGGTATGTAACCCAGTGGCTAAGATCACTGGCTCTCAGGTCCAGCTGCCCATGTTGAAATCCCAGCACATATCAGTTGGATAACTTTGGGCAAAATACTTAACTTTCTGTATCTTCCCTCCCCTGCCACATGTCAAGTGAAGAAAGTAGTGGGTGCCCAACTTCCCATATTGCTATGCGGCTTAAATAAGTAAAGATGTAGCAGCCCTCAGAATAACCCAGAGCGAGTATTGGATAAATGTTAGCCATTCTATCTACCAATTCACAGACCCCAGGAGTCCTGTTCACGTCTTTGAATTTATGTAAATCCAGCACAAAGAGTCAGTAACCTCAGAAACAATGATATAAGTGAAGCCCTCGTTCTTGATTTATTCATTCATAATGTTGTTCTTTTAATAAAACAGATGCTTAAATTCCTGGAATCCTTTTTGTCATATGGAAAATATGTCGCTTCCCCTGCCTGTGGCTGTCCCTCAGCAAACTGAGATCATGTACATAAACCGCGTACCTCAGGTCATCGCCGACGTACACCATTAGCTTTGCCTCTTAGGGTTTGTTTGCTAGAGAATTTGCATCATGGTTGTTAGCAAAGGTCCTACCGGCTTGTTGCGGTGAGATCCGCTAGGTGGCAGCGTAGCTTTAGCGGTCTGATGGGTTCACCTACCGCACTAAGTCCTCTCCTAGACAGAGCTGACATTTATCCCCCTGTCTATTATTGCCTAGAAGAAAACCGGACTGGAAAACCTTCAGGGATGAGGAGGAGATGCTGGAGCCTATACAATATTCATTGCAAAAATAAACACAGGTGCAGCAGCTGGCCTTCCCCAGGGGCTGCAGGTGGCTGCCCGCCCCAGGGAAATATGCTGTCCTCAAGCTGGTTTGAAGATGAGAGGCATAGTTCCAATGAATAAAAGAAGCTGGACTGAACTCGGTGACTTATTTCTGGAGGCTGGAAGTTCAAGATCAAGGTGTCTCAGATTGGCTTCCAGGTGAGCCTGCTCTTCTGGCTTGTGGATGGTCATCTCCTACATTCTCCCACGGCGGAGAGAGAACACAGGTGTCTCTTCCTGTCTTTAAAAGGGCACCAATCCCATTATGGGGACACCAGGGGACCTTACAACTTCACTTGGACATAATTATTGGACTGGGGTGTGGCCAGTGGTAATCTGCTGGCCTCGCATGTGTGAGCCCTTGGGTTCAACTCCTAGCACCAAAAAACAAAGAAATCCCTGTGTCCATCTCCAAATCCAGTCACATTAGAAAATGTTAGAAAGGGCCAGAAAGATAGCTGAGCAGATTAAAACACGCAGGGGCCAGGGGTTTGATCCCTGACCTGCCGTGCCGGGCCCACCCCCGGGGCACCCTGACATGGCAATTGAGACTGGGCGTCGTGGCGCAAACCCCTGTAATTCTAGCACTTGGGGGGGGGATGAAAAACAGGAAAGATTACTACAAGTCTGATCTGTGTAGCGAGACCCTGTAGACCTTGTACTAAAGACAGAAAAAGAAAAAGAAAAGAATGGTAGAGTGTCAATAGATGACTTTCGGGCAGATAAACTGAACCATGCCTGCCTGGCAGGTACAAGGTCCTGAGTTCAATTCTGAGTACCCTCCTCCCCACAAAAGAGCACACCTCAGCAGCCTACTTCCTCCAACTGGGTCCCACATCTTAGAGGCCATTCAGCATCGCAGCCTCATGATCCAGTTGCTTCTCTAAGCCCCACCTCTGAACGTGGTTGCACTGGGCCCTGTCAAGATTTGGAGCTCTTGCAACGGGAAACAATATAGCACAGGATACATTTTATAATATTATTTTATAATGAATCATTCAAAGAATCATATACAAGGAGTGCTGGAAATCTGTCCACACTAAAGACCAGAGAATCCAGCTGAGGACCCAGATCCTCATATCCTGCATGAATCCAGCTGAAGACCTAGAGCGCATAACAATGCCTCCCAGAAGTCCAACTGGAGGCCTAGAGCCCAAGACAAAGTCTCATGCAGGCCCACTTCATGGATCTGTGCTGGAAGAGCCCAAAGTCAATGGTGGAAGTTAGGAAGTCTATGCTGGCGGGATGAAGGGTCTGTGCTGGCAGGGTAAAGGAACTGAACTGGAGCCAGAAAGCAGTGCGCAAGGCAAACATCATGGCTCCCCCTAAAAGTGCCACAGCCATCCTCAATAACAATGAGGCCCTGAGCTCCTCCAGTGATGAGGAAAGCCAAGTTCCCATCAAGAAAGCCAATGTGGCAAACTTCTCCATGAGGATGAGTCATGCACCATCTTCCCCTCTGGAGCCAGGAAGCGATGCTCAAGATGAGGACCAGAGCTCCTCAAAAGGAACTGCAGCTATTCTCAGAAACAGGCCCTGAAGTCCTGAGCTCCTCTAGGGATAAGATCAGCCAAGTTCATACAGACAGCCAGCATGACAAGCACAACAGCCCAAGAGAACCAGCAGCTTCCAACAGCTCCAACATCTTCTCCAAACAGCATCCCTAACAGCTTACCCACAGCTTCTGTTCTGCCGCTTATGTTGCTCACAGTAATCCTCAGGCAGGCCTCCCCACACCCAGCCCCACCTTGGTCAATTCAGCTGGGTCAGACCACCAGTTAACGATCTACTAAAGTCCCCAAGCCCTCAATATGGGTATGCTTCATATTTCAACTACAACAATAGTAATCTTAGGGAGACTTCCAGAATAGAATCACATTCTCCACTGGTTTACTCTATGATTCTGGGGGTGCAGTCTACACCATTCTCACAGGGCTGACTGTGCTTGATGCCAGACCTTTGAATGCACCACACCCAGGTGTTTGAAAGGGTTTATGGTGCCAGGTCTCATGCCCTGAGAAGCAGATTGCTGAGTGACTCCCAAGGGGGTTGGGAGCCATCAACATCACCAAAAAAGTGCACCTAGCCAGCCCCATTTAGTCTCCGTTGGCCAGGTGGACCAAGTACCATTCAGGTCTTCCTACATGATCCTGCTCTTGCCCTCTGCTATGGTGGCTTTTGGGTGTCCTGGGCTGTTAGAAAGGGAGGTTGTCCGAAGAGGGTGGGTCAGATGAGGCTGTGTACAGGAGTCATTCCTAAGTGAGCAGCAGGCTTTGGAAAATGATGAATTCTCTATTGTTAGAAGTGCTCAAGAGGCTGAAAGAATAATAACATATTATGCCTGCAAGGGCCATGACCCTGTGCTCTCTCTCCTCCTCCCTGACTAGATCTTCTCTTCATTCTACAGAGAAGGCCCAGACTGGGGACATGAGCTGATGGAATGCAGTAAAGGCAAGGTTCAAACCTAGGTTTAGAAGGCCCCAAATCCTAAAATGGGGGCTCCTTTCACAGCAGCCTTGGCATAGATTTGAAGCTACAGTAAAACCTTCTCGGGCTCCAAATTGAAGATATTTGTACCTTCTCATACCACATATGATTGAAAATCAGAATAGTCCTAATCTCTTAAGTAATATAAAGAAGTGCAATAGAGTTAAAATTCCCCCCCACCCCGGAACTACATTGGTTTCCTCCCAAATATCAAGTGGTACTCAAAACTTCCCACTCTTCCCAACTTTCCTTTTGAGTCCCTGTCTTTCAGATGCTCTACTTCTGTTTAATCTCTACCTACCTATGTAGGGAACCTCACTTATACAGGTCATAAGGTTTGCCCTGTGATGACCTTGGGCTATAGATTGAATACTATCCCACTAAACCTCTTTCCAGGTGGGATTCTACTATTTGGAAGACAACAAACCACCTGAAGTGATCACGTGGCCACATCTAATGTTCAGAGAATGCTTGCTGCTAAAACCTTTTCCTCATGGAGGATGGAGGAAAACTATATTCAGAGAAAAGGCAAATTCTAAACCCTTTGGAAGGAAATCTACTAGTAAGGCAATGAACTTCATTTTTACATAAATATGTCAAGAAAAAAACAACTCAATTTTGACACAAAGCTAAACAGACTAATGCTGCGAAGACAGGGTCATTGCAAGGCGCTACCTGACCTGCCTGTTTGATTTGCTCCACAGGACATCATAGTTCAGAGGCTGAACAAAGGCCAAAGCCCATGCACTGATAATCCAGTACACCCAGTGCATTCCAAACGGCACTTTATTCATAGAAGCAATTCAAAACGAGGGTGCCTGGCATACTGCAGTTTCATTCATAGAGTATGTAGTTCCTAAAGTTTTCATCTGGACTGTGTAACACAGTCCTTGAATTACTTTTTCCTCTTCTTCTTCTTCTTCTTCCTCCTCCTCCTCCTCCTCCTCCTCCTCCTCCTCCTCCTCCTCCTCCTTCTCCCTCCTCCTCCTCCTCCTCCTCCCCCCGCTTCCATGGGCTGGGGAGATAGCTCAGCATTATAAGTGCCTGCCTGCAAACATCAAGGTCCTGAGTTGGATTCCCCGGTACAAAAAACAAAAACCAACAACAACAAAAAACAAAAACAAAAACAAAAAAAACCCTTCCTTCTTCCTCTTCCAGTTGTGCTTGTAGTTTCATTGCATGCTGACTGCACTGAAATCTGGATTTGTAACACTTGTCAATTCTTGGCAGTTGACAATTTGTACTGTCCCCTATGAGAATACTGTGGGCATCTTACTAACCAGTTGAAGAAAATTGGGAGAGAGACCTGTGAAGCATTGTGGAGGGTGGACTAGCAGAGTGTGTGCTTTTTCTCAGCCTGAATGTTTCCAGAAAACAGTGGATTTTGATTTATTTGGCTGGCTGTTATGAAATGGAAAAGGCACTGAATGAATGTGGAGTCCTTAATATGTTGGGCTTGTTAGCTCAAGGGCCAATATTCTATGAGGGGCAGAAGCTGTGCCCCACTCTCTCTTGAGTCCTTATCACTTAGCAAGCTGGCTGATGCATAGTAGGTACTCAGGCGAAGTTTATCTACCCCACTAAGGATAGAAGGAATGGCTCCATGGAAGAATCTATCAGTGCTTCCTGGAAAGTTCCAGTTAAATGCAAGGTGGTTGATCAATGATAATGTCATACCCAGCCCTTCTCCAAGGCTAATGTCCACTCAGTTGTAATGTCTGATTTCTGACCACAGCCTTTGGTTCCCTGGATTATTCTAATTGAGTTGGTTACAAACAAGGCTTAAGTTAAAAGAAAGCAAGCTCTTAGTTCTCTAAGTCCCTGAACATTAATACACAAACAGCTCTAGCAATATGGCAACACTTTGCTTTTACCCTTTGTCTTAAGACTCTTCAGATTTTTTGATGCTGCCAAAACTTGACCTAGAAAATGAACTTTCTCAAAACCTTGCAACCAAAAACCTAAAATAAAATAATAAAAATGGGGCCAAGGAGATGGCTCAGTGGAATAAGTGCTTGCCTGGCAAGCATAAGGACCTGAGTTCAATCCCCAGTTCTGAAAAAAAAAAAAATCTTGCAACCACCCTCTGGCTTTGTCTCCAGGAATCCTGGAATGGTGGAATATAGCATGAAAAATCTAGTTTCTTGGCTGTTATACTTTAAATCTGAAAAAGTCCCCCGAAGTCTCATGTGTTCAGAGATGGGTCTTCTGGAGGGTGACCTGATCACAGGGTGCTATGCTCACCAGGGGATTAATACCTGAACATGCTGTTAGCAGGTGGAGCCCACTTGAAAGAGGCAGGGTGTGCTCTTGTGCCCCGCTCCTCCTTTCCCTTGCTGCATCTTGGCTGCCACGGGAGGAAAGCAGCTGTCCTTCGTCAAGTTCATCTACTATGCCATTTCTACCTCAGAGCCAACCAACCATGGACTGAATCCTCTGAAACCATAAGTCCCATAAACCTCTCTTCCTTCCAGTTGACATGTCAGGCATTTTGCCCCAGTGACAGGGAAGTGACTAATACACTGATAGACCCTGTTTCCCGATCGAGCTCTTGCCAAATGTTCCACAAAGCACTTGGGTGGTAGCCTGATATTTTCTTAGGTTGTTGTTATGCTTTGTAGCAAGATTTCCCCCCAAAAGCCTCATGAACTCTTAGGTGGGCCTTCTGGGAGGTAGGTGATTGGATTATGGCTATGTGATATTCATCAATAGGTTAATTTGCTGATGAATCTAGAGCTAAATGTGATGTGAGGAGGTGAAGCCTGGTTGTAGTAGGTGGGTCCCCATCTGGAAGGATTCAGCTTCCTTTCTTGAGCTTGCTCACTGCTTCCTGATGCAGTACTATGAGCTGTTTCTCCTCGGCCCCTCCACCAAGCCACTCTGCTTAGAATCAGCTAACTGTGGACTAAGACTTCTGCACATGGGTACTGTGTCTCAACAACAAAAACACAACTGAGTTGTATTACCATCATAGTGATGTAGCTTCAAGGGAGTAGGACACCCACAGGTGTTTTGGTCCATCAAAGTACTCTGCCCCCTCAGGACTGAGGAGTTGGGTGAAGGAGTGGCCCACAGGGGAAAAGCAAACTCTTGGAATACAGGTCGGTAGTGAAATTGTCACACTAACAAAACTTTATTTCAAGTCCAGTGAAGTCAAATGACCTTTCTCCAAGTGTAGGTTTGTGGGTGTGCAGATTTTAACATGGAGATGTTGATAAAAGGAATATCCCAGCTGAGTAATCCAGTGTTGGCCATCACCTCACCTCCAAGAGATCACAGGAAGACTAAGCAGTCATTTCTATTCTCTTGGCCTATTCAGGCTATAATAACAAAATACCATAAAGAGAGTAGCTTTAAACAACAGAGATTTATTTCTCAACTTGTGATTTGAGATGTCCAAGACCAAGGCACCAGCAGGTTCCGTGTCTGGTGAGGGCCTGTATTCTCATTCATAGGTGATGGGGGGTGGGAGAGGTATCTCTGGGGTCTCTTTCAGAAGGACTCTCATCTGTAAGATCTCATGACCTAATCACCCCCCAAAGATCCCACTCCCCAGATACCTTCAAAGTCAGGGATTAAGTTTCCACAAATGAAATGGGGGGAAAGAACATGCAAGCACTGCCTGCAACACCTCCTCACCATCCCTGTGCATTCACAGCAGTTGCTTCTCACCACTGATTTCATGGAGCTTCCTAAGTGCATCCTTTCTGGTTTCCAGTGGCCAACAGAGCCCATGAGTCAGATGCATGACATTTGTTCACAGGAGTCTAGAGACTTGTTCTTTGAAATAAATTTGCTCGTAGGGAGGAAATCAACAAGGAAATCTGCGTTGGCATGTGTCTTTCCCAAATATCTAGGTCTATCTGACTCCCATTGATTCCTTGGAGTGAACTCCCCACCATCATGACCTTTCACTTTATCACCTCATCTGCCCTGAAAGCCAAGAGCCATTAGGCTCCAGCAGAAGGAAAAATAAGCCAGAAGTAGGAGGAAGCCCTGAATTTTTGGACTGACTTGTCTTATTCTCTGCAATGGGCTCCACCTCATGATGAACTTTGCCAACATTTGGAAGGTCTCCTATTTCTTTCTCATAATTTCAACCAGGCAATGGTGTTGAAGGTGTCTTTTGTGCATATTTGAGCCCTCTGCACACAGCACAGAGGAGCAAAACTTTGTTCCTTCAGCATCTAAGTATTTATTTTCCAAGTTTTTAAAGAGCACCCAGTGATTTGGGGCCAGTGGGAAGCAGTGCAGTGTTGCTGCCCAAGTCTCAATGGACCCACTAAAGCTGCAGGGTCACAACTCATCTTTAGGCACAGGGTCTCTCATCTCCAAGTTGGTCTGTGTGTGTTTTGGTTACAAGAGACAGGCTTTCTTACCTCTCTTCTAAGTCACTTTCTTAGTATCCTGCTTTCTCTCTGTCATGAGTGAATCTATCCTGGATTCTCTGGTCTTGACCATCCAGGTTGGACATGTGCCCACTGACTCTGTTTCTTAGTATTTCCTACAGAAAGAATCTCTTTGCTCACATACTGAGCCACACAATGGCTGGTCTGTCTATGAGACTGTGGCTCCTTGGCAGAGTCTTTCTGTTTAGTTGGTGTGGCCCAGGAGTGGAGGTAGGGCAGAACAGGCAACACACAGCCTCAAGACTGCTGGGAAGTGCACACAGTGGGATGAGTAGGTGATCTGGGGAGCTTGTGTCACAGACCATTGCAATGTCTGGATCCCTTGGTAGCAATGGGACTTTTTAATGCTCTGAGGAAACTTGAATGGACTTGGGCTTTTTTTTTTTTTTTTTGGTCTGGGGCCCCAACTGCTTATGAATGGCCAAAGGTAAGCTTTAATTTTCATTTTTTCTGGTGCATAAATTCATGCTCCAAGGTAGGATGGCTTCTAGGACCACACTGGGTCTACCAGGCCTGCTACAGTTCTTTTTTTTTATTATTATTATTTATTTGTGTGTGTGTGGCCAGCTCAGCCCACCAGGGGGCGGGGCTGGCTGGCATGTGGTGCTGGGGGATTGAACCGAGGTCCCAGCGCTTTGCTAAGCTTGTTCTAAGTAGGTGCTTTAGACCACTGAGCCATCTCACCAGCCCCCTGCTAGAGTTCTTAAGCAATGCTCAGCATGCACTGCAGTGTGGCCAGATTGTGACTCCGTCTCACCGTCTCATCATCTGGAGTTGGAATGAGAAGCAGGCAGGTTGTGTGATATGAAAGCCTTTGTCATTTTATTTTACAATAAAAAATCCTAACAGCACATGAACACTCTGTTCCCGGCAGAGGCAAAGGATGTACAAAGTTAATTAGAAAGAAAAGCATTAAAATAACAACAGCTACATTCAAAGCTTCTGCTCAGTACTTTGCCCAATGTGTCTAATGTGGTTTCAAAGAATCGCTGGTCTGGATTTTTCACCCAGAGTGAAAGCACAGGTACAAGTACTTACACACGCTCCAAATCATAGATGACAACCACAGTAACAGCAACTTCCAGGTGGGGCTGGCTTTTGCGGGCAATTCTAAACTTAGGAATTTATTTGTCCTCCATAAGAAGTTGTGTCAGAAATATGTGATGATACACTTTAATCCAGTGGGTAGGTGGAGCTAAAACATTTTGCTAGATAAAGCTCAATTGCGGAAGTAATGATTTAGTAAGAATTCTTTCAAATATACTTTTCAAGCCATTTTCAGATATCGTATGCCATGTGCTCCTCCTAACCACTAGGGGGAACTAGGACATACAGACGCTGTTATACCCATTTGACGGGTGAGGAATTAGCGACTAGTTTTAAATGAGGTGCTCGAAGTCTAGAGTATCTGTTCAAAATTTCCAGTTTACAGGTATTTCTCTGGTTCTGTTTGGTACAATTTTTTTTCTCCATTCAATTTTTATGTGGGCAAAGATGAGTTTAGACATAAGGAGGAGACAAGGGGATGGCAAGACCACAATTAACTTAAGTAGAATACATTTATGGGCTCCCTCTATAATTTACAGAAGTCCAACCAAGGTCAGAGAATGAAAATTATTAATTTCTAAATTTCATTATTATAATTTCATTATATATGAGTTTGACCTTTGGAAATAAATTCCTGCCTTATCAAAATTTTCCTTATTTGTGTAACCTTCAGAATCAAAGCAATTCTGTGCCTTCTAAGAGAATTTGTTTCTGACACAATTATATTTCCTAAATATTACTTTTCAGAAATTCCCTACACTTTAGCTTTTGCCACCAGCTAGCATCCTGTTAACAGTTCACCTAAGAAATCAAAGAGACCTTTCAGTTCTCAGATACTAACTTCTTATATTCAGAAGGTCAGAGCCGCTATAATGTCAGTTTCACTGGAAACCAATTTTGTTTGAAAAGACTCTATCAAGAGGCTCATTGGTTTTCTCATCCATGCAAGTGTGTGGCCATGAGCCACATTAATAGCACCTGAGCTAAGATCATGCAATTCAATTTACAAGTATTTATTGTCTGCTGAGCAGGACATGCTGCTAGCTGGGCCATGGTTAGAAATCCTTCCTTAGGCTCAGCAGCAGCATTGGATAACTGGTGTTGGGGCGGGAAGTGGCTGGGGCAGTTCTGGCCAGTCTTCCAGGGTTCAAGTGCATGCATTCCCACCTGATGCACAGTGAGGGATGCCCTTTCCTCTCTGTGGCAGTATTGATAGGTATTGCCCTCTGATACTGGCTGCTGGATGGCAGGAGTACTGGTCAAGGCCAGTCTGCAGCAGGTTCCTTTTCAAGATCCTATCCAGTTGCATGACTTCCTCTAGGTACCAGCCCCCAACAGAAGTCCCTGCTGAAAAGGTCACTGCAGGGGGCCATGCTGGCATCAGCCAACTCTGCCTCCTTGGTTACATCTGATTGGCTAGGCACCTGACTCAATGTCCAGAGGCCAGATGAGCTGGACCAATCAGATTCTTAGCAATTTGCCTATGGTAGTACAGAGATGCTAGTCAGAGAGTGCTAGGAGCTGAGGAGGAAAGGTTGGGTGGAGTAGGTCCTGGGGTGGAACTACTGGCTAATGAGAAAGCTTGTTGGTTAAGGGTAGCAAGAGATATGAGCTGATATTCAGAGAGAGAAACAGAGATGAAAAAGGACAGAGGAGAGAGAGAGAGAGAGAGAGAGAGAGAGAGAGAGAGAGAGAGAGAGAGAGAGA
>NW_004524594.1:15002218-15007050 GCF_000260255.1 Octodon degus
TTTTTTTTTTTTTTTTTGTCTAGAATACCACTGAGGTTGGACTAAAGGGCAGGATTTAACTTTCAACATGTTCACCCCAGTCAATCACTATTCCAAGTTTAATTCTTATTATTCCTTAACAGTCTCTGGCTGTATTTTGTAAGAGTAGTTCACTTTTTTTTTCTGGTATGTGTTAGAAGCAATTCAAACTTCAAATCCTGTTCTCAAACTTTAAAAATAGTACCTGTTATTTTATTCATTAAACTTTGAGCACTGTGTGCTCTATAGAAACTCATTTGTATGTAACCAATGCCTACATTTTAAATTTTTTTGGAGGAGTACTGGAAATCAAACTTAGGGCCCTACACACTTCTCAGGTAGCGCTGCACCACTGAGCTAAATCCATGGCCCCACATCATAAAATTTCTTTCTCTAATTTCTAAAGCTAGAAAAGCATTTTTTTTTTTTTTTTTTGGTCAGGTACTTAACGTGCTCTCCATGTCCATTCTACATACTCTCTCAGAAAGTTTATTTTGACAATCACACATCTAACAATTTCTTCTTTTCCATGAAGATTATCCAGAAATTACATGCCCCACTGCTGGGTCCTTAGAATAACAAAAGAACAACGTAACTTCTTCCAGGACTGGAGAAGTTATTTTTACACAATCTACCCTCCAGGAGGCCACTTCCTGTTCCACAGTTAACATTCACCATTGAATTATTACACAAGCCTCGGCTTGCAAGTGCCAGGCCACACTACAGACCTTTATGTCCCTGCACTGCCTGTGTCCTCCCCCACAGTGAAGACAGGCACCTGCTACCTTTCAATGACAAGCTCTCAGCACATCTCTGCCTGCCTGTTTGAATCTAGGGCACCACGAGGGGAAGTCACCTCCACAGCTTCGAACAGCATCTGAGGACGCCACTTCCTTGACGGTCCTCGCTGGGTGACCACATTTCTTTCTGATGAATGCAGAAAATTCATATCGAAACCAGTGCCAAAAAAAAATATTTATTGTGCCACAAAGATATTGTCCTCTGTACACTGTACTCAAAGTTCCTTACTCTTTTTTTTTTCTTGGCAAGAGCATTACGAAGTCCCTCACAGGACCTTTGTCTATTTTGCAAACTTTGGGCACAGTTAAAGAAATGTATCACCAACAAGCATGCAGGCAGTGTGGTAGATGGAGAGCAGATTGGGTCATGAATCAGCAGGGGTGGGCTGGACAGGCGGCCGGTCACTCCATTTCTCTGGACTTCGCTTCCTCCTCCAAGGTCACCAGTATCCTTTATGGCTTTGTGACCGTCTGGAGGATGGTGATGAACACGGAGTCCATTCTTGTCTCCTTGGGGTTCTCATGAAACCCTATATGCACTTCTGTGAAGCACCTTTTACCATCCGCTTTTTCTCAGAGTCACTTATCCTGGTATCTGTCACCTTCATGAGGTCAGGAAATATCAGAGAAGGGACCAAGTCTTAGTCCCAGAAAATTCAACAATGGCAGCTCTCTCTTTGGTGGGAAAAACAGGTACAAGTTTTCCTTCATCTACATATTTTCTCTCATCTAAGTTTCCTGAACCTGTGGGGTCTAGTTGAAGAGCGTGTCTGACTTAGCATGCTGTATCTAAATTTTTTCAGTGGACTGTATACTTCATGAGGTTCTGTGATGACTGTAATGACTTGTAGCTCCACTGCCTTAGCAATCTGGACCCATAGAAAGGCAAACTCCAGACTCAGAGTCTGCAATCAACAGAACATCCAAAGCTCATACACTGTCTTTTGAAACATGTACATATCTTTCAAGGACACTAAGGTCTTAAAACTTCACTTTCACATACAGAATTTCCAGGCATTTACCAAGTAGACAAAGTTCTGAGTTGATATCACTGTGCTGATGAAATATTGGTATTACTGAAAAAGCGGGACAATGTAGCTGTCTATCAGACTCATACCATTTGCATGAAAAGGCTGAGTTTCTTTGGCTCTTTGTTCATTCAAGTGCATTGAATGCCGATTTGGATAGACCTAGGCATTGTGTTAATCTGTCCATAAAATCTTGTACCGTCCACAGTGATCTGCAAGCTGATTTAGGTTTTGGACTACAACAACTGGCCATTGATAGAAATATACCATATATATACACATGGAAATTACAAAAATACATTTTATTTATAGCTGATTTCTTTTTAAGTAACAAAAACTAACACTATGAAAGATCAACTGGCATACTAAAAGGACACTACCTAATATCCATCCAAACAAGAGACTTGTTTGAGGATTCCATGACACATTCCAGAAAAGGAAAATTGCCCTTGGGAAATAAAAACAGCTGCTTGGAAAAGTCTGTGCTTTGACAGTTTGAATCTCCCATTCTAATCAGTTCCATTCCTATTGTTCTCTCAGCGTTTTAAAATTCCACCTTCTTCTTTCGGGTAAAGACCAAAGAAACTCATGAGACAATGGACAGATGGGCTTGGAAGGGAATGGGAGCTGCTGAAGCGAGATGCATCATGGGTGAAGGCGGCACAGGACCTCACACTCCAACAGACACCGAGCAAGCCCTCCACACCACACGCGCTGCCCGAAGTCAGGAGGGGTTCTGCTTGCGCTCATGGGAGTCAGTGGGTGGCGCCCCAGTCCCGTGGAGGCAGCGTCCTCCACTCAGAGCTTGGCTGGCCAGTTCTCCACACCAAGAAGGGTGACCTGGAGCATCACGGCCACCAGGTAGCAGCCTTGCCATTCTGACCAGTGTCCCCTAGTGTCCATAAATTATGGAACCTTGGCAAAACCCATACATTTAAAAAAGAGGTTATTTACACTTAAACCCAAATCAACAGATTTTCTACATTTGGAAATGTCTATAAACTGAGGCTGCAGCCTGGAATAACCCAGATCCTTAGCTCCCACTTCTAATGGGAATCAGTGACTATTTTCTCTTGTACCCCTTGGCAGAGCAGGCTGGAGATCAGTGTTGAAGAGCCAGCTTTCTTGCAAAAGTCAATGGATCTTTCATCCCTAAGAGAGAAGCTCTGTCTGTTCTCAGGCCACCTTCAGTGCGGGAGAAGGAAAACCCTACAAATACTTCAAATACCTATTTTTCTTTTGTAGGATACTAAAAGTTCTTAGCACCCATTCTCTCTCATTTCAATCCCAACTTGCAGGATACCCTATTTCCAAGAGACGATACCTTTTGAAAAGCTTGTCAACACAAACCTTCCATTCCTGCTCATCTCTCTTTCTTGGCCTTTAATTATGGGCGTGGGGAGGGAGCTTCCGGACTATTTATAGACGCAGCCAGTAGTTCTGATTTTCATCCAATTCATTTGACTTTGAATATGATCCTTTAGAAGCAAAGAGACTCAAGTTTCTTGGCTGGAGTCAGCGGCTGCCGTACAGAGCAGAGATGATTTTAGCGATCAGTCAGAGCTGAATGAGAGAGGGCAGTCTAGGGGGTAAATTCACACTCCTGCGTTGCTTTTAACACACAAAAAAAGAGTTAACATGCAGAGGTCATCAAAGATAGAGCTATGTTTCCCCCTTCCCGGTGATTTAGTCAAAGGTGGCATTGGACAGGAATCTGTAGATTAGCCAGTCCCTCTCTTGACTAAGGCTCCTTGGGGGGAAAACTCCCGGGGTGCAAACATTCACCTCCGCAGAATCTGGAGCGCTCGTCCCAAGCAGGCCCTGTGGTGAGACATGGCCAGGTGTGCAAGCCAAGAACTCGGAGGTTCCTGTGACCCAGAAGCCCCACTGTTCGCCTTTTGGGAAACGGAGGGTGACGACTCACCCGATGTCAGTGTTTCTCACCCCCAAAGCCTGATTCCGCGGAGGCTGGCCGTGCACAGTCCCCCGGCTGACGCGTTAGACCTGGAACTCGAACATGTCCGTCTGCTTCTTGGCCAGCTTGGCCACCTCCTCCCGGATGGCCTTCACGAGGGCCGCGGTGGAGATGTTGGTGAGGGGCGGGTCGGATGGGTCGTTTTCAGTCAGGCTCTGCTGCGACACAGCCGCCGAGGGCATGGGCGCCTGCTCCAGGCTGGGGTGCAGGTTGGCGGGCTGGCTGTACTGGCGCGGGAGCCTGGAGGGCGAGCTCGGCTGATAGCGCGAGCGCGGGTAGGCCTCGATGTACCCCGGCAGGGGCACCTGCACGTGGGAGAAGCGGACGCGAGGGCCGGGTTAGGAGCGGACGGAGACGCGTGAACAGGGGCCTAAGGGCAGGGAGAGCAGGGCCCCAGGGGAAGATGGAAGCTGCGCATCGCATTTGTCCAGATACAAATGTGGAATTAGTCTGCTCAGGAACTGGGAAGAAAAGACCCCCTGAGTGCACGCCAGTTGGATGAATTAAATAGATACTGAAAGCCTGGCTGCAAGCATGAGGAATACGGCCGAGTCCATCTGAACCTACCTGGCTTCCTTAATTTGAGCATGTTCCAGCAAATAGAACTGAGGCCAAGGAGCTCAGGGGAGTTCTTTGTTCTTTTCTTTCCTCTCCCTTCCTCCCTCTTTGCTTCTCTTCTTTTCTCCCTCTCCCCACTTCCTGCGTTCTCTTTTATGGAATGGAGCCTTCACACAGAGCTCTATCCCTGACCCTTCTTTGGTTTTCTATTTGAAACAAAATCTCCTGAAGTCATTAAATTGCATGGGCTAGGCTAGAATTTGGGATCCTCCTGCCTCAGCCTCCCAGAGTGCCAGGATTATGGAAGTGTGCCACTATGCCCAGCCAGGTTGTTGTTGTTGTTGTTTGTATTTTAGGGAAGGCTCTACAGGTTGTTCAGGGTCTCACTACTAGATCAGACTCATAGGGATCTGCCTGTTTACAGCCGCCTCCCAAGTGCTGGGATTACAGGCG
>NW_004524594.1:15007150-15080499 GCF_000260255.1 Octodon degus
GGGGGGGGGGGGAGAGGGGGGGAGGACTGGCATGGCAGGTCTGGGGATTGAAACCCGGCCCCTGCGCCTGCTTAAAGGCACTTTAATCTGCTGAGCTATTTGGCCAGCCCCCCAGCTGGGTTTTTAAAGGAATATACTAGTTAATTTAACGTACATTAAAGCTTGTGTGCAATTCCACACATTATCTCATTTAATTCTCTAAGCAACAACCTAAAAGGTATCATTATCCTTATTTTACAGAGGAAGACACTGAAGCAAGTGTCACTGTCTAGGTGACACAGTTAATTAGCTCCT
This sequence comes from Octodon degus, assembly GCF_000260255.1. Lineage (NCBI taxonomy): Eukaryota > Metazoa > Chordata > Mammalia > Rodentia > Octodontidae > Octodon > Octodon degus. The sequence goes on from NW_004524594.1 coordinate 15,007,445, forward strand.
AAGAAGTGCCTGGACAGGTGTGCTTACATTTAAGGGTTGGGAATTACTCCCTACAGTGTCCTGAGTCCGGGATATGATCTTGATTTCTTGAATTATTTTTTCTCTAAGTTATCCACAGCCTCTCATTCCACAAGATATACAAGCTATTTTTAGGGACCAGGGGGGTCAGACCTTCAATGAATGGGGGGGGCTTTTCCTTCTCACATCCAGGTGAGGGGTGTCTTTCCAAGCCAGGAGCTGACCCTCTGCAGTCCTGTCCTGTTCTTGTGTGCTATCTGATTCACTTGTCCTGCCTGGCTCGTTCCATGCACGGGCACACCATGGGTGCGCTGTCAAAGCTATGGACTTAGTGCATGGTTTGTACAACGTAAATATCTCTTTCGAAAAGAAAATAATATATATAGTATTTTTAGACTTTAAAGTCTTTTATGGGCTTGAGTTTGAACTGATCAAACCATATCCAATGATCTGACTTGCTTAGAAAAGCAGAGAATGACAAAAACAACAGGCAAGTAGGCAAGGAAGGAAGGAAGGAAGGAAGGAAGGAAGGAAGGAAGGAAGGAAGGAAGGAAGGAAAGAACGAGTGAAGGAAGGGAGGGAGGGAAGAAGGGAGGGAGGGAGAGACCGAAAGAGGGAAGGAGGAAAAGAAATGGAAATAAGGCCTCTAACAATAAAAACAGATCCCATAGGCCTGGGGAGATAGCTCGGCGGTCTAAGTGCCTGCCTGGCAAGCACAAGGTCCAGAGTTTGATCCCCAGTACTGCATGCTGTGCCAGCCCCAGAACCCTGGGTGCACTGTGGCAGCCACCAAAACCAGGTGTGGTGGCACATGCCTGGAATCCCAGCGCTGGGGAGGCTGAGACAGGAGGATCACTACGAGCCCAAACTGTATAGCAAGACAGTGTATCAATAAAAATAAATTTTAAAAAATAGATTCCATGAAGTCCCATAAAGATTCAGACTTCCAAAAGTTCCAGGCAATCCTGCTAGTTCCCTTTTATATACTGCCGCTTTACAAACAATTCTAGCAAGCTCAGACATGCTTTATTTGCAGATAAAAACACATTAGGAAAAGCACATTTAAGGACATGTTTATTACTAAAAATGGGGACACTGACAGCAATATAAAGTGCCAGCTGTGGGCAAGAGCAGCCAAAGACAATTTGAATTGAGCTGTGGTAATAACTCTGAAAATTACAGTAGTTTGGAAATACTTGACATAGGGGCAATAATCTTACAAGTAATATGAACTCCTTTCTTCCTTTTTCTTTCCTTTTATTTATTTATTTATTTTTGAGACATCTCACTATAGAGTCAAGGCTGGCTTTGAACTCACTATGTTGGCCAGGCTGGCCTTGAACTCATGGCGATCCTCCTGCCTCAGCCTCCCAACTGCTGGGGTTATAGGCATACACCCACCACACCTGGCAAGTAACACGAGCTTATCCTATAAATGTCATTTTAGTATAAGGAGACGCCACAGTGGTGCTCAATCATTCATACAGGATAAACTAAATTACACTCTATACTCCTTTTTTCTTTTAAATTAATTAATTAATTAATTTGGTACAGGGTCTCACTACACAGCTTGGACTCATACTGATCCTCCTGTCCCAGCCTCCCCAGCTCTGGGATTATAGGCACGCGCCACCATGCCTGGTTTTGGTGGCCGGCTTGGCACCCGTCTTTGTGCTTGCCAGGCAGGCACTTGGACTGCTGAGCTAGCTGTCTGGCCCCACACCCTATGCTCTTTTGAAGAGGAGTGGGGAAGGATAGTACTCATTTCGATATTTTTCCATACAAGGTAGCATGTATTTTAAATGTTTTGGAAATCAAAGGCATAAGTTCTGGTCAACAGAAACTTAATCTCTTCAAGAAAGTTGACCAGCAAGATTGTCATGGGTTTAAAGATGGCTTCACTGCAGGGAGATGCAGAGTGGAAGCGATCAAGTAGGTAGTGTGGAGCCCCAGGGTGTGGACAAAGAGGGTGCCCTGCCAGTGACAGAAAAGCCTTGAGTCCAAGTGTCCAAACTGCAACTCCAAAACCCACTTATTTATCATAAAGTGCCAACCCTGCAATTAAACCTGAATGCTGTGGGTTTAGTTTAGAAAAAACAAACAAGCAAACAAAAAACAACTGATACACCGGGCTTCCATGTAACAGCGAGGTAGACCCTGGAGTCAAGGTATTTCCTGACTTTAGCATTCCAAGTCCTAAGACGAACACCTAAAATAACCAAGAACACCAGGGACACCTCGGGGCTAGCCTGGGACAGCTTGCCTTGCTCGCCAATAGTGAGTGACCTCACCTCAGGCTGAGCCAACCCACTCAGGAGCCAATGTTGGTTTGGCTTGATTTCATAAAACATGGCAGCCTTGACAGGTGGCTCCAAAAACTGGCGTGAACACCCAGGCAGGCTCGGACCCTGTCATAAACTCCTACTTGTCATAAAGGAAGAAAACAAAAGTCTGGTGTAAGCCAATCCTTGGCTAGAAGTCAGGCAGGAAGTATTAGGATCCGTGTATGAGATCTTTTCAGTGTAATGCTTCATTTGTTGACCTTTGATCTAAAATTTTATAGAATTTGGCAGCTGGAAGAAACAGATTCAGTGAACAGGTTAAGGTTTTAGTGGAGGCTTTGGCATTTTACTAGCTGTGTGGTCTCAAACAAGTCTCATCTCTTGTGTAGGCCTCAATTTCCTCATCTGCAAAGGGGGAGTAATTATAAAACTAAGAGTACCTGCCTGACAAGATTGTTGGGAAGATTAAATAAAATGATATAAACAAAACACCTAATATGCTATCTGGCACATAGAAAATACTCAATAGGTAATAGTTATAAAACTTTATTTATCAAAGTTGCCCTGCTAGGAAGAAGTGTAATCTATCAGAAAACAGGTTTCAAATTCTTCTGTCAAAGGAAACTCTATGCCTTAGGACACTACCTCCTTTACAATGGCTGACAGCCCTCTGATTAGTGGGAGGGGGGCTGAGGTGCATAACATAGTCTCAGTTTTTCACCCCTTTTGACCCAGAAGTGTATCAAATAGGTAAAGCCCTGTGAGGGACAGCAAGGGTCTCACCGAATCGGCCCACTGGCTGGGGAGCTCATTCTCTCCTGCGTAGGACATCCAGGCTTGGCTCCTGTAGGATGAGGGAGGGGTGGGGATGAAGTAGCCGGTGAATCCGGGTCTGTTGGCAGCTGGGATGGCAAACACCGCTGGCACCGTGTTACCTGGCATGGAGGAGATGGGTGGGGAGGTCAGAAGAGGCTGAGATGTAGTCCACCCCCAGGCCCCCAGAGCCACAGGAAGCCATTTTTTAAGACTGCCTGGAGGTCTGCTGGGCCAGAAGTTTTGTTAGGTCAGATCTGATGGAGTAGAGCTTGTGCTGGGCTATGACACTGAGGTCCAGCCGTCCCTTCTAAGGCAGTGACCTCTGGCTGGGACTCCAGGTAATGCAGCAACCAGGAAGAGGGTAGGCCTGGAGGAGGGACCCCGGCCTTCCTTCTTTGCAGAACTGGTCTAAGGCCTCTGTGCCTGGTGGAGCAGCGGTGCCCTGGCCTAGGGGCCGGGTAGAGCTAAAATACAGCCTGCGCCCCTCGCCAGGGTGGAGTGTGCACTGACATTTTCATGGAATACCGGGTGGGCTGGGAGCACTGTGGACTTTTCCTATCTTCTTACCCCCAGCTGGTGCCCCACCCACTTGGCCTGCATCTGCTCAAGTTTGGGGGAGCTAGGGCACGCAGGGAGGGCTGCGGCGTTGAGCATGATTGGGGGCTTTGATGAAAAAAGGCCTCAGGGGGTGGTAAAAGGAGAGGAGTCCTCTTCCTCCAGCCTCGGCCACTGTCACCTGTCTAGTCAGGGTGGAAGGCATTGTCTGCTGTGACTCAGATGGGCTTTCCAGAGACTGGTGGCCCAGCTCCCTCACTGAAACCCCACCAACTCTCCTGTCCCTGTCCTGCTCACAAAAAGAAATGACACCTTGGGGTCCAGGTGCTTTTTTTGCTAGGGAATACATGCGTGTCTTTTCTCTTTCTTTCTTTCTTCTTCCTTCCTTCCTTTCTTTTTTTTTGGCAGAACTGGGGATTGAACTCAGACCCTTGCACTTGCCAGGGAAGCGTTTATTCTCCTAAACCATCTTCCCAGGCCTCCCTCTTTCTTTCTTTCTTTCTTTCTTTCTTTCTTTCTTTCTTTCTTTCTTTCTTTCTTTCTTTCTTTCTTTCTTTCTTTTCTCTCTCTCTCTCTCTCTCTCTCTCTCTCTTTCCCTTTCTTTCCTTTTTTCTCTCTCTTTCTTTCTTTCTTTCTTTCTTTCTTTCTTTCTTTCTTTCTTTCTTTCTTTCTTTCTTTCTTGATCCAGGAAAATGAAGCAAAAGGCTTACAGTTTTAGTCTGAAAGGTAGTGTCTGAATAAACTGGAAAACCACTGAAGTCATGTACAAACTTGCGCATGATGTTCCACTTGGACATTGTTTGTCCTAGAAAAAACCTGGCAACAACTTGTAAGTCCATCAGGAGGGACAGGGACGGGCTGGGTCACACACCCCGAGGCAGGTTCAATGGCTGGAGCTAATTGGGCTGTGAGTGGCAACCTGCACAGACCCTGCGAATGGTGTGGAGGCAGGAAAACTAGGGCAAGAGGAAACGTGCAGGGTATCGCTTACATAAATTTAAGACACATAAACCTTGAATACCCACTGTGGTACGAAGACGTTAGGTGGCAAAGGGTTGAAATGCACAGCTTGAGGCCTCAGGTTGCTTGAGGGAGGAAGGGAAGGAGACGGGAGGGAGAGCTGCCTGGGTAATGCTTGAAAGATAAAACAAACAAGCCCCGCAGAACAAGTGGCAAAACGTTAACCTGCACCCTGACTTCAGCATGCTTTGGCATTTTGCTTGATTTGGGATCTTCGTAAGACACTGGACGCAGTGGCTTTGATTCCTAAGGGTGGCAGGGAGCAGGTAGTGTGGATGTGGGGGTCAAGAGGAAGGAAGGCTCATGGGCAGGGTTTGGGGGGCCTTTGGGCCATCTTCTTCCTCACCTGAGTAATTTAAAGCTGACTGATCCAGCTGTGCCACGGACACGGGGCCTCTGGACACCTGGGCGAACGAGGCACTCTCATGCAGCTGGGCTGGCTCGGGGCCCACGGAGTCAGCCATTCGGGTCTTGCTGCCAATGTCTGAGGTGGACCTGGGCAGAGCAGAGGGGCTGTGTTAGCGTGGGCCCCAGGCTGTCATTTGGGAGTTTGCTGTCACCTCTATGCCCTACACGTGTGGTGTCTTCAGGACTGGATCCTCCTTCAAATAACAAGGGATTTCTGGGGGCACCAGTGGGGCAAGAAGTACCCAGACTTATGGCAGTAATGGTGGCTCAAACTGGAGTCATTTCTAGGTGTTCGAGGTCACTTTTCTCCTCAGAGTGGCTCCAGGTCTCCAGGTAATAGAAATTTAATTTTTGCGTAAAAGAAGCAAAGCAGTTAGCTTGGGTGTTAGCTGGGGACGGTGGGTAGACCAGCAGGTGATGACACGGTCTGCAACCAATGAGAAGGCTCTGTCTGCAGGGTGGGGAAGCAGAGAGGCCCTGCAAGGCTGGGCTGGGTGGGGCACCTTCGGTGTTGCTGCTACTAGCAGGAAGCAAGATGCCCAAGATTCTGTGAAGCAAGGCTGTTCCAGAAACTGGAGACCAGCAATTGGGAAGCATCGTGAATGAGGGAGACCTGCTGCCCTCTCTTGGTCCCACAGGCAGCCCGAGAATCAGGCCCATGGTCACAGCATCTCTCCCCTTAGTGCACAGAAGCCAGAGGAGGGCGGCCACTTGGCGGGCACAGGCACGCCCACATACAAGGAAAGGCTGCCTTCGCATACACCGGCCGCCTCTTTCTGTAGGTGTCACCCTACATGTGAGGCAGGGGGACCTCTGGCTTCCCTAAAATAAAGATGGGAGGGAGGGAAAGGCAGCCACAGCAGACGGAGGGCTGCCAGCTCATAGGGCCCCCTGACACAGAGCAATGACTGTCACAGGCTGAGAAGAAGAGAGCCATGCAGGGAGGATGGGAGGCAGGGGTCCATTTTCGTCCTTTCCCTACCCATCTAGGACCTAAAGGGGTGAACAGATTCACCTCAGAAGTTCCTTCCCCATCTAATTCTATGGGTTTATCTCAGGGAAAAGTGACTCCTTGACACCTGGCAAGGATGACAGATGGCGCAGGAGGGCAAGGGAGGAGTATGGTGGTTGGGAGAGGAGTGAAGAAATAAATTTTGGTGTCTGCAAACTCCTCCCAAATGGCTGACGTGGGCCCCTCCAAGCCAGAACTCCCGGGAGTAAGTGAGGAGCCTCCTATTCTTCCCGAGAGCAGAGGCTGTGAGGATTTGCTTCTCTAGCAGGGTGGGTGCTGGTGGCTCCCCATGGGGCTGCCTTCCCTCTCTCTCCTCTGCCTGCTTCCCACCCAGTAGGACTTCCCAATAGTAAAGTCCCAGGCCTTTACTATTGCTCAGAAGCCCCTTCCCAGTAGGATTCCTGGCTGCGGCCCCACACATTTTTCTGAGACCCCCATCTGAGGAACCCCAGTGCTCCTGAAATCATTTAGGCCACTGCTCTCACTTTACAGACAGAATCAAATGAGGGGACAGATAGGCAAGGTCAGGGATTGGCACAGTGTCGCCTGCTCTATCCTTGTTTCCTACTGGTACAAGAGGGCACTGTCTACACAGCTGTGCATACTAATCCACCAGGGAAACATGTATTTTCCTTATCAGTTCACATAATCCAGACCCATAGTCCACAGATGTGAAGTGACTGACATGTTCAGGGAGGCTGAAGAGGAATGGCTAGGACAGTGGCTCGTGCGTACCCCAGAGCACCATTGTTTCTCCCCAGTCATGGACACCAGGCTTAACCCAACCTTTCTCAGTGTTCATGGCTTCTGTATTCCTTGCCCATCTTTGCTAAAAACGTGTACTTGCTGTATCACTACAGAGCAGAGAACACATGATATACGCCTTATGCAGAGGTATCTTAAGATTTGGGGCAGGTATCCACATATACTTCTTCCTGGTCTGTCAGTCCCCAGCCTTAAATAACAGGGATTCCTAGAGGTGTAAATAGGGTAGGAGTCACTGTAGTGACCTGAGATGGCATCACTTCTAAATGTTCAAGGTCAGGGGATGAGGCTTTCCAGGCCTGGGATGGTTGGCCTTGCCTTTGGTGCCTGGATTTTCAAGGACTTTCTACTCAGAAAGGTGGAGAGTCCATGGACTCTCTGTGGTCCCTACTCCCTGGTTCTCAGGTGCCCAGGCACATGGGTGCCTATCCAGGTGAGGTACCTGGAGTGGGGGAGGACATGAAGAAAAGCTGCTGGTGCTACTGTCCTTAGGACCAAGAAGCACAGGGACAAATCCTTTCCAAATGTTCCAAAGGAAGCAGAGAAAACAATGTGTTACCGTCTGAGAGAAGCAACAGCCACTGGCCCAGGTCGGGGTGGTACAGGTGGAGGTGGAGAGCCCATGACCATTTCAGGAAGCTGGGAAAACCTGTAGGCCTGGGAAATTGACAAGCAAATAGAGGAAGAGGTGTTAAGCCTGGAGTCCATCAGCACACAGATTCTTATTGAGGTATGATAAAAATGGTGAATGCTTACATTTACAAAAATAATATAAGAGATATTGTCACGAGTCCCCCTTAAAACACTTCCCCTTGCTTCAAATATGCTTATCCCATCAGTCATGCCACTTTCTGAAGCCGTTCTGGAAGTCCTCTTTCATGGATTTAGTTGCTCTGTGGTGGTGTCCTGGTGTCTTGAATCAATCCAAAATATTTTATCTTTTAGACAACTTTGACTGGGAGAGGAGCCAGAAGTCACACAGAGCCAGGTCCAATGCGTAAGGTAGTTGAGGACCCATCACAGTGACTTATGAGCCTGCCTTTCCATTGGACAGCACTTTGGCAGCAGCATTCACTGCATTCTTGATCACACCTTGTGAAGACACTCACAAAAGAGGACTTCCAGAGTGGCTTCAGAAAGTGACAAGAATGGTGGGACCAATGTGTTTGATGTGAAAGAGAGTATTTTGTGTGGGATTAATGACAATATGTCTTTTATTGGAATATTTTTTATTTAGACACACACCGCATATTTTGACGACCCTTTGTATAAAGAGGAAGTCTGACTTTTCTCCCTCATACTTATGTCCGAGATCTTCCTTACCATGTGTTCCACCTGCCTCTTCTATTTCATCTTTCTCCATTTCCTCAGACTACTGTGACCATAGAGCCCTTCAATGTTCTTAGAACAGTCAAATCCTTTCCTGCCTTGGGCTTTGGCACTTACTGTTCCTTCTACTGAGGATGTTTTTTCTCCTACGTGTTTTATTCATGAAGTCTTCATTTTATTCATCCTGCTCCATAGTGCCCTGTTTCCTCATTTTATCTATGCCCATATTACTTTTTATCATGGTAAATACCACCTTGGCATCTGTATCATTATTTATTTATTATTTTCCATCAGCTAGGCTGTAAAGATCATAAGGACAAGGCTTTATTGTCAGCAATATAATTATGCCTGGAATGGAACCTGTAACAGATGCTCAAATAACTATTAGATGAATGCATGAATGAATAACCACTGAATGTGTTTTATTTTCTCATGAAAGGAAGGTTTAATTAAGGGAAGCAACAGATTTGGGGATCAAGAGGCAGGTGTGACAGTCCTGATGAGCTTTTGGTCTGTAAGCAAGTCAAGTGACTTCTGGGACTCTAGTGTTCTCTTTCAAACTGGGGACACTGATGCCCTGGGTGCTCTTCTCTGAAGGCTGATGAGAACTCAGGCAAGTCAGTTTTGGCACAAGGACTTTGCAATCTATAAATCACTATTCCAAGGTAAGGAGCTGGAACTCTACCAAGATGTTCATCATTGCACCAGGGGATAAAGAAAGATGGACAGAGATGGACAGCGTCAGAAAGAGCCACATCATAACCTCATAACCTTCCTTACCAAGAGACTCTCTCTCTCTCTCTCTCTCTCTCTCTCTCTCTCTCTCTCTCTCTTTCTCTCTGTCTGTCTGTCTCTTTTTCTCTCTCAAGCTAGAAAATGATGGGAAGACATCCCATGTTCTTGGGTTATGGGAATTAATGTTACTGAAATGCCCATATTACCAAAGGTGAATTATGGATCACTTCAAGAATCCTCCATCAAAATTCCAGTGATGTTCTTCATAGAACTAGAAAAAAAGTCCTAAAATTCGTATGGAACCAGCAAAGACCCAGAAGAACCAAAGCAACTGTTGTAGTCAGGGTTTTCAAGGGAAACAATTTAATCCAGGACATATAATTGATAAGATTATTTTATAATATTCATCCAAAAGAGTCAAGTGCAGAAGAGTGCAGGAGATCTGTCCACACACTAGAGATCCAAAGAATCCAGCTGAGGGCCTGGGTCCCACAGCAATGTCCTGAAGGAGTCCTGCTGAAAATCTAGAGCCTATGGCAATGCCCCAACCAGTCCAACTGGAGACCTAGAGCCCATGAAAGTGTCTTATGCAAGCCGGTATCAAGGATCTCTACTGGAAAGGAACAAAGGTCAGTAGTGGAAGCTGGAAAGTCTTCATCAGTGGGATGTAGCATTTGTGCCAGCAGGCCGAGCGATCTGCACTGGAGCCAGGAAGTGATGCTCTGAGTAAGGACCAGCGATCCTCCCAAAAGAACTGCAGCCATCCTCAGCAACAGTGAGGTCCTGAGCTCCTCCAAGGATGAGAACAGCTGAGTTCATATCAGGAAAGTCCATGCAATGAGCTTCTCCAGGAGGATCAACAGCATCACCTTTTCCTCTCTAGTTCTCCTTTTTATGTCACTGGCAACAATCCTCAGGTGGACCTCCCACATCCAGCAAGCCACTGATTCAATTCATCTGGGTGTTACAAGTTGATCACCAGTTGCCAATCCACCACAGCAATTCTTACCAAATTGAGAGCAAAGCTGGGGGCATCATAATACTGTTATATTACAAAGCTATAGTAACAAAAACAGTGTGGTTAGTATAAAAACAAACAGGCCAACAGAATGGAACAAAATAGAAACAACCTCATGCATCCAGAGCTGTGTGATTTTTGATAAAGGGATAAAAAACATATATTGAAGAAAAGACAACTTCTTTAACAAATGGTGCCAGAAAAACTGGATAGCACCTGCAGGAGACTATGATAAAATAAAACCGAGCCTTTTTAACAAGATGGTGCTGAAGGTGAAGAAGGAAGCCCCTGCCCCTCCCAAAGCTGAAGCTAAAGCAAAAGCTTTGAAGGCTAAGAAGGCTTGGCTGAAAGGCATCCACAGCACAAAAAGAAGAAGATACAACCATCACTCACCTTCCGCCGTCCCAAGACACTGCAGCTCTGGAGGCAGCCCAGATACCCTCGGAAGAGCGCCCCCAGGAGAAGCAAGCTTGACCACTATGCCATCATCAAGGTCCCCCTGACCACAGAGTCAACCATGAAAAAGATCGAGGACAACACCACACTCATGTTCATTGTGGATGTCAAAGCCAATAAGCACCAAGTCAAACAAGCTGTAAAAAAGCTTTATGACATCGATGTTGTCAAGGTCAATACGTTAATCAGGCCTGATGGAGAGAAGAAGGTATATGTTCCTCTGACTCCCGATTATGATGCATTGGATGTGGCCAACAAAACCAGGATCATCTACACTGAGTCCAGCTGGCTAAGTCTAAATATATACTTTTTCCCCCCAGTTTAAAAAAAATCAAAATTGATCTAAGATCTAGATGAGAAACAGTAAAGAGACAACCTACAAAATGGGAGAAAAATTTTGCTGCCTATTCTTCAGACAGAGGCCTAGTATCTAGACTATAGAAAGACCTCCAAAAAAATTAACTCTCTTTAGCCTTCACACCTGCCAGATCTCTCAAAAAAATAAGATGACAGGAATTAGAATATCAGGATCAAAAGAAGCTGTGTGGGAAATCCATAAGCAAAAGCTGAATGAAGTCCCCCTGTAGTATTACAGGTAGCTGCCTGCCTGCTTGTAAAGGTTGATCTATATAATAACAAGGAGATTATGGATGAAAGATGCTTTTAAATAAATTGTGAAAGTTTCAAGATATAAGAACACCTCTAGCTACCTCCTTCCCCCACATCTTAGCAAACTAAAACAAAATCATGAGCTGAAATGAGAGGTGCAAATAAGTAGTTAGCAAACAGAGAGGAAGAGTTGCCTAAAAGATGAATGCCTTACTAACAACCAAGTAAGAGACCAAGCCTGGGGTGAGGATAAGTTGAAACAGCAGAATCTGAGACACCTGTCCAATCTGAAAGGAGACTATTGGTGGGGTGTTTTAGGGCAAGTGAGTGGGGCTCCTAGGCTCAGGTGCAAGAAACTGTAATCCTCTTTGAAGAGGAGCATCCCTAAAGTAGACCCTCAGATCAGCACAAATTCAAATCCAAGACCACAAAACACCAGGAGAGAGAAATAAAAGTTAGTAGGAAAAAACCATAGACTTTAGAGTTTGAAATTTCCAAATATACACCAAAAAATAATATATAAGACATTTTTTAAACAGATAACAGATCAAGAAGAGAGATATTATTAGAAAAGATCTGAAATACTTAGTAAGTTTTAGAAATGAAACATGATTATTGAAATAAACAATGCAATAGAATTAAATAACATTAAATAATAAGATTTATCATAACTGGGATGGGGAAAGGAGAAAAGGTCTGTATATATACGATAGCTAAGATAATTGTATTACTAATTTCTATTAGTTCATTGAAAGGAACAGTTAGTATTTATATTGTTTGATCAATCTTACATGCCTATATCTGAGCAACTACTTTGAAAATAACAATGTACACTACAATAACCATTGTTAATTTCCTATCATCTTGTTTTGAAATTCTGTATCATTTTACTATTTTTTATCTATAAAATTTTAAAAAGTGAAAAAAATGATCATTAACGGAGTAACTTACCAACCTATTATATTAATAATATATAATTATATAAATATATGATGTATATTTACCTGTACAGTAAATAATAGCCTTATTATCAATAGATTAATCTATTGATTAAATTATTACTCAATGAAATATAATTATTGTATGTTATAGTATTAGATATTTTAATTAATGTATCAACTGGTTAGTTATAGATTAATTAAATAACAGATAATAGAGGTCACTCAGCCATTCTGGACCTTGTCGTTGTGTTTTGTTTGATATCCCCGTGGAATAAGGCACTGGCCTAGCTCCTGATCTTCCAACCCTTTCTTTATCTGTGAAGCCATTCTGAGAGCCCCTGGTACACAGATGGAAGCAGAGCCTCTTCAGTTGTAGTCAGGGTGAGAGAATGGACTGGTAAATTTGTTCCTTTAGTTGCTGTCATAATGGCCCCCTGAAGATCTCCTTGAATACTAAGGTTTTGCACGCAGTTTGAAGTCATTGCTCTGGAAGACCTTTCAGCTTTATACTCTATGATTATCAATAAACCAACAACTAAAACGCGCCTTTCCAAAAATAAAGAAAGGGGTTCACAGCCTCTCTATTTTGCTCTTCCCTGTGTACTATTCAGCAGAGGAGGCCAGCAATCTATTTTTATCTCTGGTTCTTAGAAGTCTTATTCTGTAGTCAACATGGTTTCCCAGCCAACAAAAAGCCTTCCTATGCCTGTCTATCCTGCAGCAGCTCACCAGGAGATCTGATTAAAAGTTCTGAGTTTCTGACAAACACTGAGGGAGTTTCCTTCTTTGGAAGACTCTTCCAGGTATAAAGCATGGCTTCATGGGACATCAACCACCTCTGGGATGGATCCTGGGGCCACTGGGGCAGCCAAGGGAGCTGTATTAAAAGCCAAAATACAGCCTATGCCATGTGCTCCCCTGCCAAGGGAGTCTTTCTACACTGTGGGTTTTTTTTTTCTTTTTTTTTCTGTATTTTAGGGAAGGGTGTTCAGGGTCTCACTACTAGATCCGACTCATAGTGATCTGCCTGTTTACAGCCTCCCAAGAGCTGGGATTACCGGCGTGCACCACCACGCCCAGTCTCATCCGCTGTCTCAGCACACCCGGGCCCTGTGCCTGCTACCGGTGCTTTAATCCACTGAGCTACTTGGCCAGCTACACTGTGTGTTATAGTTTATTTTATTTTATTTTATTTTGTGGAACCAGGGATTGAACTCAGACCCTTGTGCTTGCCAGGGAAGCGCTTATTCTACTAAGCCATGTCCCCGGCCCCTGTGTCATAGTTTAGGTTTAAAATGTTCCCTCAACGTCTCATAGGTTCAAAGTCTGGGCTTTCCGAAGGCCACTGGATAATTGGAGTGTATCAGAGATATGTGCAGTAGGTCCCAATCTCCTGCATATTGCATAGGGGGGCCAAACAAGCAAGAGACAAAATAGCAGTATAGCAGGGACCTGGGATGACCAGCTGTTCATGGGGAACAAAGGGCCAAGAGGCAGCCAGAACCTTGGTGTTTTTTTATTACACCTGTCTGAAGGACAATGAGTGACGGGCAGTGAAGGTTTCTGGGAACAGTAATGGTGACTATGAGGGGCTAGAAAGAACAAAGCATTCTTGCAAAGATAAGGATGAGACAGGACAAAGCAGGTCTTGTCTTGCCCTGTGAGCACCACAGCAGTCACTAGGCTTAGGGCTTTCAGCTGCGGCCAGGAAAAAATCAAGGACTTGCCTTGTTTCAATCTAGTTCAAAGGGCAGAACAAAGATGGCCCTGATGGTCTCCAGAATCAGTTTGTAATTTGAGACCTACAGGAGTGTCATACTCATCAATGGATTCATGTATTGATGAATTCATGGCTTAACGAGCTGCTTGGAGGTGTGGCCTGGTTGGAGGATATGACCCGGAAGAGTTCTTGTCCCCCACTCCTCTCTTTTCTCTGTGCTTTCTGGCTGCTACGGTGTGAACAGCTTCCCTGAGTCGCACCTTCCCCCGTGCCATTTCTGACTGGAGCAGACCACAGATGGGGCCCTCTGAAACTGTGAGCCAAATAAATCTCTCCTCCTTCAAACTGCTGGGTCAGAAACAGGAAAATGACTCATACATTGTATCTTCGTGTCTGTGCCGGCGCAGGTTTTCCGAGGTTGTCATGACATTCTAACACCCTTTCCCACATACAGAGGTGCTTAGGTACTCATCCTCAGTTGATTCTGGGAGACACGAGTACCACACAAAACGTTTTGGCCGGAAAGGATAGGAAGTCACGGCTCAATCAACACCAAGTTTTAGCTTGCACAGTGAGTACTCAGTGAACTGAGTACTAAAAAATCTATGAGTACTGGGGCAAAAGTTTCCCATCAAAATGTGCTCAGGGCTGGAGAGGACCAAGATGGCAAAGTGGTAAGCAGCAGAGGAAGAGCATCTCTCTGCCTTGCTGTGCAGATGCTGGAGTATATCGATGTGGGGAAGACAAGAAGGAGAAAAGTGCGTCCCCAGGAAGATCTGAGGTGTGAACGGTCCGTGGAAAGAGTGAAGAGAGAAACATCAACAACGAAGTAGCGGGTAGCTGGCAGTAAAGAAGAAGCAGGGAGCTGGTGGCACCTTCTCCTTGAGGTGGCGCTCACTGTGTAAGAGAAGCGATTCAGACCTCTGGGCACGTGGTGAGTGCTGGCAACCCCAGCAGCCTCCTTGAAGAGATGCAGCAGTGGAGGAGAGCAGCGGGTGTGAAGGACTGCACTAGCTGCCGGCGAGTGCTGAGAGCTCAGTTCTCCCCTGTGAGACCGCGATTGGCTGGGAACTGTTCTGGAGAGGGGCTGGTGGAACTCAGAACTCGCAGTAGCTGCCGGCTCCGTCTAGCTGCTCTCAGCTAGGCTCAGGCCCTCAGAAGGTGCACAGATGGCGGCAGGCCAACGAGTCTGGTCTTGGTTAGAAGATGCAGGCCCACCGGGGTTATCTGCCATCTTGCCAAAAAGCTACTGCTGGCTTGCTCGGACAAATCAACACGGATCGGGGCTCTGTCAGCACATGTTTACCAGTGAAAGCAAAGACAAACCTCAAAGTGGACTTTTCTTTTTCTCATTCTGTTTGTTTGTTTTGTTGTTGTGGTGGTGATGGTTTGTTTTTGTGGGTTTTTTTTCTTCTTCATTGTTTGATCTTGTTTATATATGAGCGTGAATATAATTTCTAACAGAATAGCACTAATACAATTGTATTGGGGGATCTCAATACCCCACTGTCACAAAAAGACAGATTAACTATACAAAAAAATTGATAATAAAATATCAGAACTGAATCAAACTTTTAAACAAATGGACTTTATAGATGTCTGCAGAGTGTTCCACCCCACAACATCAGAATAGACATTCTTCTCAGCTACACGGGGGACATTCTCCAAAACAAACCACATACCAGCTCATATCAAAGGAATCTAAATTATCTGATGCTTACTATAAGATTAGTGCAATGAAATTGGAAATCAATGGCAAAATAAACCACAAGAACTTTCTAAACACATGGGTGACAGACAAAATTAAAGAAGAAATTAGACAATTTCTACATTTACATGATAATGAAATGTAACACACTGGAACTTATGGGACATAATGAAAGCAGCCTTAAGAGGGAAATTTATAGCAGTGAATATTTATACCAGGAAAGCAGAGCAAGCACAAGTAAACAACTTAAAGGCGAACCTCAAATTTCTAGAAAAAAAAAAAAGAGCAGGATAAACAAATAGGGAGGAAATGATAAAGATCAGAGCAGAAATTAATTCATTGGAGACTAAAAAAAAAAAAAATACAAAGAATCAATGAGCTGAGTTGGTTCTTTGAACGATTATATAGAGTTGACAAACCCTTACCCAAACTTATCAAAAAAAGGAAAGAAAAGACTTGAACCCAAGCAACTAGGAATGAAAAGGGTGAAATCACAACAGACCTTGCAAAAATCCAGATTATCTATACCTATTACGAAAACTTGAGTTATAATAAGATGGAACATGCAGAAGAAATGAATGGATTCCTAGATAGGTACATAGGAATTACCAAAATTGAATCAAGAAGATATAAAACTCCTAAATAAACCAATATCACTCCATGAAATTGAATATATAATTAAAAACCTAACAATAAAGAAAAGCCCAGGCCCTGACAGATTCATTGTTGAATTCCACAAGAAATTTAGAGAAGACCTAACACCACTACTTCTCAAACTCTTAAATAAAATTGAAAGGGAAACAATATTCCCAAATTCATTTTATTTATTTATTTTTTTGTAGAACGAGGCATTGAACTCAGGCCTTTGCGCTTGCCAAGCAAGTGCTTATTCTACTGAGCTATCTCCCCAGTCCCCCAAATTCATTCTTGGAAGCACATGTTACCCTGACATCAAAGCTGGAGAAGGATCCAACTAAGAAAGAGATTTACAGGCCAATCTCTCTATTGAACATAGATGCAAACATTGTCAGTAAGATACTGGCAAATGAATGGAGCAAATCATCTAGAAGATTATATACTATGACCAAGTGGGATTCATCCTAGGGATTCAGGGATGGTTCAACATATTCAAATCAATAAATGAAATACACCATATCAACAAGGTCAAACACATAATCAATAGATGCAGAAAAAGCTTTTGACAAAGTCCAGCACCCATTCATAATAAAAGCCCTACAGAAAACTGGAATAGATGGTCTTGATCTCAATCTGATATAAGCCATCTATGATAAACCAACAGTCAACAGCATACTAAATGGACAAAAACTGAAAGATTGCTCTGTAAAATCAGGAACAAGACAAGGATATCCATTGTCTCCACTCTTATTCAACATAATCCTGGGAATATTAGCCAGAGTAATTAGGTAAGTGAAAGAAATAAAAGGAAGAAGTTAAATTATCATTATTTATAGATAACATGATACTCTACATACAAGACCCCAAAAACTTCACTATAAAGTCACTCCACTTATTTTATTTTATTTTTTAATTTTATTTTTGGCAGAACTGGGGATTGAACTCAGGCCCTTGTGCTTTCCAGGCAAGTGCTTATTCTATTGAGCTATCTCCCCAGCACCTGAATGTGGTTTTTTTGTTTGTTTGTTTTTTGTTTTTTGGCAGAACCAGGGATTGAACTCAGGCCCTTGCACTTGTCAGGCAAGCGCTTATTCTACTGAGCTATTTCCCCAGCCCCATCACTCCATGTAATAGACAAATTTGGTAGCATAGCTCTACACAAAATCAACGCTCAAAAATCAATAGCCTCCCGGTACAAGAAAGTAAACTCACTGAGAGAGAAATTTGGGAAACAATACCTTTCACAATAACATAAAAAAAGAAATACCTAGGAATCAATCTAATGAAAGATAAAAAAGAGCTCTATACTGAAAACTACAGTAGTTTGAAAAGAGAGATATCAGAAGATGGAAAGTAGGATCCTGTCCTCTTGAGTAGCGAGAACCAATATTGTGACAATGGACACACTTCCAAAGCTGTTGCACAGATTTAATGCAATTCTGATCAAAATCCCAGTAACATGTTCACAGAATTAGACAAAACAATCCTAAAATTCATTTGGAACCAGAAGAGACCTAGAATATCAAAGGCAATTCTGGGCAACAAAGGCAGGGAGGGAGTAGAACAACCCCTGACTTGAAATTATAAAACTACTGTGGCACAAACAACATGATACTGGCAAAAAAATAAATAAATAAAAATAAAAAACCAGATCCACAGATAAATGGAACAGATTAGAAGGTAAAGAAACAATTCCTGACCTACTCAGCCACCTTATCTTTGACAAAGGTGCCAAACACATTCACTGGGAAAAAGATAACCTCTTTAATAAAGAGCACTGAAAAACTGGCTTTGCATGTGTCAAAGATTAAAATTGAACCCATATCTTTCATCATGTACTAAACTGAATTTGAAGTGGATCAAAGATCTAAATATTAAATCAGAAACATCAAATATGCTGAGATAGGGTAGGTAAAACTCTTGAAGACATTGGTGTAGGAAAGGACTTTATTAATAAAACCCAGATCACATAGGAATTATCACAAAGAATCAAGAAGTAAGATATTATCTTATTGAAAAGTATTTGCATAGCAAGAGAAATCACCAACAGAGTAAAGAGACAGCCCACAGTGTGGGAAAAATGTTTGCTAGCTGTTTCTCAGACAAAGGTTTACTATAGAGAAAATATAAAGAATTCAAAAAATCAGACTTCCCTAATTTAAAGACTCGATCCAAAAATGGACATCCGAGATGAACACACACTTGTTAGATGAAGAAATATATCCAGGAAATGAATATACGAAAAATGGTCAACACCACTGGTTATTTGAAATACACAAATTAAAACAACACTGAGATTCCATCACACCCCTTAAAGAATGGCTCAAGAAGTCAACCAAAAACAAAAGCTGGAGGGGCTGTGGGGGAAAAGAAATCCTTCTCCACTGGTGGAAGGAATGTGGACTGGTGCAATCACCAGCAAAGATTCCTCAAAAAACGAAGGGGAGGTCCCATTTGATCCAGCTATTCATCTTCTGGGCATCTTCCTAGAAGAATTAAAAACATTATAACAACATGATATAAGTGCACCTATGTTTATAGCAGCACACTTTAGCTACACCTTGAAAACAACTCCAATGCCCATCAACCAGGAATGGATTAAAAAGGTGTGGTATTTTCATACAATGGAGTACTACTCAGCCACAGCGAAGGATAAACTGCAGACTTTTATAGGTAAATGGATGCAACTCATAACACTTATGAGACTATTCTCATAAATGAAATAAACCAGATGCACACATGTAAACATGTTGCTTCCCTAGTGTAAGAAGAGGAAAGAGTAAATAAGATCCAAATGTACAATATACATTGTAAAGTGGGGGAATGGAGAAAAGGAAGGGAAAAGCAAAATGCAATATATGTATAAGCAGGTACAGGGGCCAGGGGTTCGATCCCCAGGCCTGCCATGCCAGCCCTGCCCCCAGGGTGCACTGAGATGGCAATTGAGACTGGGTGTGGTGGCACATGCCTGTAATCCCAGCTCTTGGGAGGCTAAAAACAGGTGGATCACTATGAGTCCAATCTAGTAGTGAGACCTTGAACACCCTGTAGACTCTTCCCCAAAAAAAAAAAAAAAAAAGAAGAAATATTTATATGATGGTTAAGGTAGTTATGCCAATAATTTCTCTCAATTCTTTGAAAGCAAAGGTTTGTGCTAATATTGTTTAGACAATTAAATGCCAATATCTTGTATCTTCAGTAATGAAGGTAACAACACACAATGTATTAAACATAGTTATCCTTATATCATCTTATTTTGAACGTTAGTTCTCTTTCTTTTTTTTCTCTTAAGAAATGTGTTGAGGACCAAATTTGACAAGTTTCAAAGGCAGTCAGGTACTAAGGTGGGTCTACATTTGGAATCTGGCTTCTCCTCCTGTATGTGACTAGGAGCCCATGAAAGCTATAAATCAAACCGTTGCCAGGTTCCAAGCTCCCAGTTCCATGATAGTTTCTGCAAGGCTCAGCCCAGCACTCAAGGGCTCATCTTTTGGGGTTCCTTCCCTTCTGGTTAGGAAAGAGATCTGAGACTTGGAACGGAAGGCAGCCTTCACAGATGACTTTCAGGTCTCCACGCTTAAAGGAGCCTGGTTGTGATGAGAACAAGACAATCTTTGGGTCGTGTTTGTTTTGTTTTTGTTTGGTTGCTTTTGCAGGGCTGAAGAATGAGCCAAGGGCCTTCACACTGAACCACACCCCCAGTCCTTTTTTATTTATATTTTGAGACAAATCCTAATGTAATATTTGGCACACATTAGGTATTCAATAAGTACTATCTCTTTCCTTCTTTTTTTTTTTTTTTTTTTTTTTTGTATTTAGGACAGGTGTACAGGGTGTACAAGGTCTCACTGTGTAGATCAGACTTGTAGTGATCCTCCTGTTTACATTCTCCCAAGAGGTGTGATTACAGGCATGCACCACCATGTCCAGTCTCTGTCACCGCCTCAGCACACCCCAGGGATGGGGCTGGCATGGCAGGGCCAGGGATCAAACTCCTGGCCCCTGTGTCTAAGCAGATGTTTTAATCCACTGAGCTATTTGGCCGGCCCTCAGTCCTTCTGAGAAGAATATTTGGTGTAATAACTGAAATAATCAAGAAGTTTCTTCCACAGTTCTATAAGTCTAGAGTCTGTTCCCTGCTTCAAGCAAGCAGGATGTCCTTTATTCTTGCCCCAGAGAAGGAAGTCTGAAGATGGTCAATATCTGTTCTTACTGGAGCTTCAAAAGCCAAAGCCACTGAATGGCAATGACCTAGGATTTTTACTGTCACCAGTGTAAGTCCTAAAGCCTCAGGGTCTAAGGTTGCTGGCACATATAAAATATTTGGAAGAAATAAGGATTTTAGACCACTCTGACCTTGGATTAAACACCCTCTGGAGAGAAAAAAGAGAACTGGAGGACACGCAAGAGAGCAAAGATCCTGATGGTTCTGGAAAAGGGGCCGTGTCCTGCCTTACCTTAGGTGAAGGGATGGAGGAGAGACCGTAAATCCCATCAAGGCTGGTGGAATTTGAAAGAAAAGGTACTCGTGTCCTCCTCCAGGAAGGCCCAGGAATCTGCAACAACACAGAATCCCCCCACCTCTCTGTAGGGCACAGCACAGAAGAGAAGGTTGGTACAGGAGTGATACGAGGGCCTGGGACAGTCTGGTGTCAACTCAGAGAGGTGTGGAAGTTGTTAGAGCAGAGAGGGGAAGAAGTGACTGTGTGTGTGTGTGTGTGTGTGTGTGTGTGTGTGTGTGTGTGTAGGGAGGGAGAGGACACAGTCAACAGTATCACACTCAGTCAAGCAAGAGATGGGGAGGGAGGGTTCTGGTAAAGGCTTATGAGCAGGAGAATGAGGACCCAGCAATATGGGGATGAGTATTTCTCAGCCAAAGCAATTAGGAGCAAGAAAACTGGGGCCTGCTACCACAGCCTCCTCCCGAGACCCACCCCATGCTTTACATCATTCAGTTCCTGAGAAAATACAGTGGAAGCATCTGAGCTGACTGACAAAATTCCAGAAGAGCACTTACTTTTCTATGCTTCTGAGTTTGTGGGCTGAGATAAGTATTCTCCAGGTTTCCTTTTCTAGCTTCCCACTCTCTATTCCTATGCAGCTTTCCTGTATGAACTGAGAGTTCTAGTTACCACAATGATTTGTCTAAGTTTAGTGCAGTGTGTATTTGTCAGATACCAGGTGCTCAGCTGTTTTTTAGGGGTGGTCTCTTGGGAGTAATTCCAAGGCAATAAGCCCTATGCCAGTTAAGCCAAGTATGAACAGACTGTCCTGTCTTCAAGGACTCCTGCAAGATGGACAATGACATTCAACAGTGACTGTTGTAGATCCCTCTCCCTCAATTTCCCCTCCACCTGGCCAGATACGGGCTCAGGACAGAGTCAAAATTGGATTGAAGAAACATAAGAAATGTAATATCTCTTGAATCCAGGTGCTGGGATGGATGAAAACCCCTACCACCTGATATGTCAGCATGTTTCATCATTAACAAAGGAGAGATGGTGGTTTTGTTTTTAAAGCAACAGAAGGAAAAAAGACTGTTAAACCCTAACTTTACCTGCATAGAGATATTCTCTTTGCCAGGCTAGTAACAGGAACAGGCATAGCTTTCCCATGTGAGGCCAGCTTCTTTATAAGATCATACACCAAAATCCTGTATGTTCAAATTTCCATCAGAGCCAGAAAACACCCTGAGATGTCCCTTTGGCCAAGGGATGGAAAGAGTATGGGTTTTGATCTTAGACAAGTCTATGTTCTAACCCCAGGTCTGCCATTTATAGCTGTACAGTTGGTCCTCTAGCTCCATGTGTTTAGCATCTGAAAACTCAATCAACTACATAAGAAAAAAATTTTTTTTGAGAAGTTGCCTCTGTACTGAACATATACAGATGTTTTTCTTGTCATTCTTCCCTAAACAATACAGCACAACTATGTACATAACATTTACATTGGGTTAGGGATTGTAAATAATCTAGAGATGATTTAAAGTAACCACCATCTCTCCTTTGTTAACGTATGGAAGAGAGCCGGCAAGATAGCTCAGCAGACTAAAGCACCCTCTTAAGCAAACTTGGCAAGCGCAGGGACTGAGATTTGATCCTGGAACCACACACCATGCCAGCCCCTCCTCCAGGGCCTGCTCAGCTGGCCAGAGTCCAGGAGTAGTGGCACATATCTGTAATCCCATCGCTAGGGAGGATGAAAGCAGGAGGATTGCCACAAGGCCAGGCTGTGTAGTGAGACCCTACACAACAAATACATAATAATAAATAAATAAATAAATAAATAAATAAATAAATAAATGAAAAATAATGTATATGGAAGAATGTGTGGGTTATTTGAAAATATAATGCTATTTTATACGATGGGGTTGAGCACCTAAGGAGTTAGGTATCCTAAGTGGAGGGGGTCTCTAGAACCAATCCTCCATGGCTACTAAGGGAGTACTGTCTAAACTTGGACAATCTGTAATCTTAGAGCTTCCCCAAGCCTCAGTTTCCTCACTAGATCTGGGGGACAATAATATTGACCCTCCTAGAATGGTTTTTGAATTAGAAGAGATTGTGTCTGCATAGCACTTTGGCTAGTGTAAAGTAAATAAGAGCAACTCAATAGATGCCAACTGTTATTGTTGCCACCGTTAATTTCATCAGTAAAGAGTCTAGCAGGGAAAATACTGTTATAGTCCTTTTTGGAATTCCCTGTATTCTGTCTCCAACAAGAAGGCTGTTGGATGTTTTCATTGCACTTGGCATGCGCTCATTATGGCTGCTAGCAAAATTGGATTGGTCATCAGATGTTGAGTCCAATTTCTTTAGATTCAAGGAGTAAAATGTGATGAGTCTCTCCTGAACTGCAGTGCAGAACTCCCAAGCTACCCGCAGTAACCTTTCCCCTGATATAAATGTCATCAGGCTGGCCCAGTGCATTTGAAGCCACCAGCTTCTAATTATTCCCCAGCAGAGGTTGAAGTACTTCCCTTCTGGAAGACAAAAAAAGTAATCACAGTTATCATTCTAAATTGCCACCTTTTTCTATCGATTTTCACATTATTATAACACAAAGGAGCTCTGTGAGAGCTTGGGTTAAGAATCATCATTCCCACTGTGTATTGTTAGTTATTTTCTCCTTTCATGGAAATACGACCTTGGGCCAACCAAGTAGCTCAGTGGATTAGAGCGCCTGCAAGCAGGCAGAGGGGCTGGGGGTTTGAACCCTGGGCCTGGCCTGCGGTGCTGGCCCTGCCCTCAGGGCACACTGAGACAGCAATAGAGACTGGGCGTGTTGGTGCACTCCTGTAATCCCAGCTCTTGGGAGGCCATAAACAGGTGGATCACTACAAGTCCAATCCAGTTGTGAGACCCTGAACATCCTGTAGACCCTTCTCTAAAATATGAGAAAAAAAGGAAATATGATCTTACATGTTCTCAGTGGAGAAGAAAACCTTCACAACAAAAGAATGACCTTTAATGTTTTTCTGGTTTGATTCTTTATCTCTCTATTGTGATGAGTCTCATTCCATTTCTATTTTAGGTGGCTTTGTTTAAAAATATATAATGCAGATGTTTTTGCCCACTTGCCATAGCTGCCAACTCCCAGTTATGACAACAGAACTATCTTGAGTTTTCCTATGTCCCACAATGAATTTTTAATAGCTCTTTTTTTTTTTTTTTTTTTTTTTTTGCAGAACCGGGGATTGAACTCAGGCCCTTGCACTTGCCAGGGAAGCGCTTATTCCACTGAGCCATCTCCCTGATGCCCACAATGAATTTTTAAAGATGGTTTTTACCAAATTGATGTGTTAAGGGATATGGTGTCTTCTTGCCTATTACTGTTTAGAAGACTTGCCTTGCTTGTCTAAGCTTTTCTCTCTGAATCCCAGACCTCATCAAGGATTTCTAGAATCTGGCCTCCATCCAGAAGAGCCCCATTGTTCTTGAGAATTATTTTCAAATGGATAAAAAGTTTCTCTGGGACCTGGAGTGGGGACATAGGTGCATGGTCTTAAAGGGTATGACAGAGTAGGAGCAGGGACTATGGTCTCAGGGTCATCAGTGGGCAAGGGAGGTACTTGGTGGGCTTCATGAATAATTTGATTACTAGTGAATAATTTGCCCTCCTAGGTATAATACTCAACAGTGTGACTGATGTCAACTAACTAGTGGTGGGTGGTTACTAGGTGCCAGGACCAGGCTATGCATTTACAGGGATTATCGTCTTGTCTTTTTCACTGCCCTCTGTCATTGTAATGGTATGGCATAAGGGTGTGAGGTTCAGAGCTGTAGTCACTAAGGCCTTTCTGCTGGTGAGCATCATCCTACTTTGGGATGGGGGAAATAGTAAGTTCAGGGACATGGGCATCCTCCAGACATGGGTGTGAAGGAGCAACGCAGAGGAAGTCAGTGGTAATGAATGGATAGGGTGACCTCCCAGAGGAAAGCAGCCTAAGTGGAGGATATAAACATGGTAGGATGAAGGAGCTGGCTAAATTTCGAAGAGAAGGGCCTGCCAGATAGCTCAGTGGGCTAAAGTGCCTGCTTAGGCAAGCTTAGGCAAACACAGGGACTGCGGTTCGATCCCCAGCACCACATGCTGTGCCAGCCCCTCCTCCTTCCAGGCAGGGCCAGCTACGCCAACCAGAGTCCGGGCTTAGTAGCACATGCCTGTAATCCGAGCACTGGGAAGGCTGCAAGCAGGGGGATCACCAAGAATCTGAGCTGTGTGGTGTGGTGAGACCCTGCAACAACCAAATACATTAAAAAAATAATAAACAAATAAATAAATAAATTTCAGAGAGGAAATTCCCTCTTTCCTAAAGGCAGGTGCCGATGTGATGTGCAATTAGTAGGTTGCTGTAATCTTGGAAATTATAAAGTGATTGTCATGGAAAAGCACTTATGAGACTGGTTTGAAGGGTGAATGAGAATTTTTCAAATTTTTTTTCTGAGCAAAGGGGAAGCTCAGATGCTCAGGCTGGCGGGAATGTGGCCAGTGGTAGCCTCAGAGGTGTTGACACTCTTCAGTAACTCAGTGCTTTGTGAATGCACCCATCCAAGTTCCCTTGTGGTGGAGGAAAACTTATATTCCTAAGATCTAGTCATTTCCCCAAACCCATTTTGCCTGAAAAACTCCGTTAAGAAGGAAGACAAAAAAGCACGGGGAAAGGTGCTGAGCATCAGTAAAGGTTTCGTAAATGCTGTGGGGAGCCATCTGGAAGGTAGGAAATTGATCAAATGTGTGTAGGTGGGACTGGGCCTCAGTGCCTAAAGCAAACAAGCTACCTCAGTCCTGAGAAAACATCCTGTCTGGTTCAGGCCAGCTATTAGTTGCTAGGCAACCTTGTGTCAAGTGTTACAAACTTTGTATAAATAAAGGATCATTTTGTTTAGGGGTGGAGTTAGTCTTGCCCATCAGGTGGACTAGCAACTACCCAGCCCAGCTTTTGTCTTCTTCTCTATCTTTCTTATTCTTGCCGCCATGTCGAACAGTTCACAGTAAGACCAATGGATCCTTACAAATGCGAGTCAAATTGATGAAGATGTGGTGATACTGGGACTCTTGGGAACTGTTGATGCAGGGAAAATGATGCCATCACTGAGGGGAGTGATAGGGCAGTTCCTCCAGGATTACACATAGAATTCCATGTGACCCAGCAGTTCTACTCCTGGATGCACACCCCAAAGAACGGGAAGCAAGGACTTGAAGAGATATTTGTACAGGGAAATTCACACTCACAACATCTATAATGGTCAAAAGGTGGAACTATACCAAATGCTCACTGACATGAATGGATAGGCAACATGTGCTAAAGGCAGAATGTTATTCTGCCTTTAAAAGGAAGGAATTTTTTTGTGTGTGTGTATTTAGTACAGGGTCTACAGAGTCTCACTACACAGATCAGACTCGTAGTGATCTTCCTATTTTTAGCCCCCCAAGTGCTAACATTACAGGTGCGCTCCACCAGGCCCAGTCTCAAATGCCATTTCAGCATGCCTCGGGAGAGGTGCCAGGCATGGCACGCTGAGAATCAAACCCCATCCACTGGGCTCTACCTAAGCAGGTGCTTTAGTCCGCTGAGCTATCTGGCTGGCCCTAAGGAAGGAAACTCTTGATGCATGTTATGATGTGGGTGAACCTTGAAGACATAAGATAAGTAAATATCTAATCATAAAAAGACAAATATATAAATCTACTTATATGAAATACTTAAAGTGGTCAAATTCATAGACAGAAAGTGAATGGTGGTTGCTAGGGCTGGAAGAAGGGGGGAAGGGAAGATGTGTTTCTGATGGGTACTAAGTACCATTTTGCAAGATGAAGGATTCTGGAGATTGATCACTGAACTGTGCACTTAAAATAGTCAAAATAGTGTATTTTGCTATGTATACTTTACCACAATAAAAACAGAAATATTAATATTATATTAAGAGCTTTTCTTTGAGGGCTAGGGACACACACAGCACAGTGGTAGAGCTGTTGTCTAGCATGCATGAGGTTTGATCTTTAGCGCTGTAAAAGAAGGAAAAGAAAAATAAATTTTCTTTGTATTCTACCTTTATTTCAGAAAGCAGAATATGAAAAAAGATGGCTTGTGTTTATTTTCTTTATTGCTTGTACTCTGGATTTACACGTCACAAAATGAGAAGATGACTTTAGACAACTAGTTCTCGTGCTGTCTTATTTCCTCCCAAACTGGCATTTACAGTACTTAGTGAAGGTCACACAGGACAGCAAGCACAAGTGTACTGGGCAGGCCACACTGCACCTGGCCACCCGATACTCACTGAAGGTTCTTACTGAGAACTCATATTCCTAATAATAATCCAGATGTGGGGCCAGGGAGCTAAATCAGCAGCACAAGCGCCTGCCTGGCAAGTGCAAGGTCCTGAGTTCGAGCCTGGGTACCAAATGATAATAACAACAATGATAATGATAAACACCCAGTTGTGAGGTTAATCAGCATCATTCGGATTCCTGGGATCTCATCCCGCTGGAGAAAGGGACAAGACAGAAATTCTAAACCTGGTAACCTAAGGACCAAGCCTTGCCCTGCTGATGACCCCAAGCACAGCCACCTCTCTTGAGCCCCAATTTGCATCAGACTTGGGTTCTTTTGTTCATCACCCAGGAATGGAGTGGGGACAGGAAGCCTAGGTAGGAGGCAAGACCTTCAAGGAGAAGGAGGCATGACTCAAAGCGCAGTGCCATGGGGGACATTTCAGTGGGCCGGAAGGAGCGATGTGGAGCAAGCAGAGGGACGATATGGACACAGCAGGCCGCACACCTACACAGCATCACAGCCATCCATTAAGTCCCAGGATAGTGTGTACTTAGGGTGTGGATGCAGCCCCACAGGTGCCCCAAACAATCTACTGTAAATGAAGTGAATGATACAGACGAGAGGTGATATAATAAAATGCAAGACAACACAGCACACTGGTTAAGAAGGACTTAGTTTGTGGTGTTGGACTGCCCGGCTTTGGCTCCCAACTCTGCCTCTTCCTGGCTGTCCCTGGACAGGCTGTACATTCTCAGTTTTCTCATCTATACACTAGAGATAAAATTAGTACTCGTCTCGGGGGCTTGTCGTAAGGAAGCACTGAATAAGTAACATACAGGTAACACTTAGATCACTACCAGGACTGAGAAGACACTCACTGAGGTCGACTCTTCTTGAGTGGTGACGTAATCACAGTAACATTTGTAAGCCTTTGCTCAAGGGCCACTCCAGGGAGAGGGCTAGGGGTATCAGAAGGGCTGAATCTATATATGCCAGCACCGTCTAGTAAGGTCTACAATTTATACAAGTATGCCCATCATCTGCAGAAGATACATTTAGTTGCTATGGTGATGAAAAATGCAAACTAATTAAAATTGTTATTTGTTTATACAATTCTTTATAACTATTTTTAAAATATATTTTAATTTTTCAAATGTTTTTTCATCATATTCTGTAAGGACTTAAAGTTCAACATATCAATGCTTGATGAAAAATACCTGTTCCATGTTATGCCTAAAATGTTTGATATTCAGACAGAGAGGTTAAGCTTAACAGCTTAGGTTGTATGGTAAAAACAATAAGCTTGTCTTCTGGAGGGTTAACAACCTAAGTTTGCAGACCAAAATTAGAGAAAAAGGAGGGCTGCAAGGAAAGCCAACATTTTGGCCCTAGCCTTCTAAGGTCAATTAAGACTCAGGACATATGAGAACTTGTACTGTAATGTCATGTAACTTGGCAGTGTCCCAAATTTTCTGATCAAGGAGATTATGGGGCCAAAGAAGAAAGTGATCAATGATATAGAGTGTGCCTAAGGAGAGTCACATGGAGAGAAAACATTCTCTCAGGCTTTCACAGAGAGCACACTGGCCAAGCAATGGCCGTGACTCATCCTCATGGCTGACACTGACAAAGGGCCTACAATCTGAGGTAAAGGCTCTCAGAATAAATCCTGAGGGGATTTGATTAACCTTATCAGATCCAAAAGCTACAACTCTTGTTGCATAGGTCTTGCTTTATCTTGGTCTCAACCATCCAGGAGAAAAGTATAAAAACAAAGTATAAGAAGTAAAGCCATGGTGTTATGTTGAGCTGTAGGGAACTCAGGTCAACAATTTCTGACATTGCCAGTGAAGCGGAAGATCCAATACTATTATGGACTATTGAACTCCTTTAGAATTTTTTGCTGAGTTAACACACCTATAATATTCAAATAATGGAACTAAACAAAAAAGGGGATACAGATGAATGTCCATTTTGTATCTGCGTATTCAAATGGCTAGGATAGATATATAGTTACATTCTCTTAATGAATAGAGGGATTTGTTCTAATAGTGTTTGTAAATAGGATATCATGTCTGCATCTTGTACAGCAATTAACCACTAGGAAGAAAGTATGCAATGTGTTAATTATTGAAACTGTCCTACCAATTTGATTTGAAGCTGTCTCATTGCTATTTGTTTCTCAATAAAATTATGGAAAAAATAAAATAAAATAAAATAAAGTAAAAGTTATTGAAATCATAGGAGCAACGACCACTAAATGAACTAGCTTTTACTATTTACCTAGCATTCTTCTTGAATGAAGATGGACGTCAGCCCTTTTCACGAGGGACAGCAGAAAATAAAATTCTTTCTAAAATGTATTATGGTTGAACATACAGGCTTTTGTTTTTCCTCACCCTGGTGGGTTGAACCCAGTGGTACATTAGCACTTAGCCATAGCTCCCCCCACTTTTTTTTAATCTGTAGTGGGGATTGAACCCTGAGCCTTCACAGTAAGCTATATCCCAAGCTCTTCTAAAATTTTCTTTATGTTGAGAGAGGGCCTTGCTAAGTTGCCCAGGCAGGACTAGAACTTGCTTTCTGCCTTGGCTTCCCCAGTGCATGTGCCATCACATCCAGGCATAAGAGCTTCTTGGAGCTGTTTTGCCTACAGGAATAAAAGGCCGTGTGTCACGGCTGAGGACTTCAATGAGAGCCAACAAGCTCTGTCTCTGATTCCCAGGGAGGCCCATCATTAGAAGTCCCTGCTTTGAGTCCCCTGGTGGACCCACTGGCCTGGGCTGACCAGAGGGACTTTGGACTTACCGGCCGGGGCAGACTGTACTGGTACATTTCTGGGCGGTAGGTCGGTACCCACTGCACACCAGCCCTGGGCCTCGTCATGGTCCCTGGAGCACTGGTCACCACCTCGGAGTAGGGCAGGTGCTGTGTGGAGCCATAGGCCTCCTGGTGGCGGCTCTGGCCAGCGTGGCCTGCGGATGCCAGGCTGAAGGCCTCCTCTAGGAGCATGTGCATCTGCTGCCTCACCTCGTCAATGGACGGCTGGGAGCTCAGTGTGGAGGTCTCCGAGTGACCTTTCACGGGCCTTGACCTGGCGTAGCCCCGGGGGTCATGAACTCTGTCCACATTGGTTTCCTCTATGATTTCAGGCTCCGTCTGTAGAACCAAACAAAGCCCCAGAATTTGTTAATTAGCTTATTTCTCATGAAGGTGGCCTATAAATTTACTCCAAAATATTCACTTGGATTGTAATACTGATCTATTACAAGTCTGTACTAACTGAAGTTCCATGCTAGGTGTCCAACCACAAAGTCACATGTACGAAATGTCATACTCCAGCTATTTCTGAACACATCTAGATGCAGACTTTGCTAATTAGCATAATAATGAGAAATGGCTTTAATCAATGGTATTAATGGTAGTCTCCAAAATTAAAAAAAAATCTTTTTTTCAAATTTTAGTTTATTGAGAAACAAATAGCAATGAGACAGTTTCAAAACTGATTAATAGGACAGTTTCAATAATTAATACATTGTACATTGTTATCTTCTTAGTGATTATCCATAGTACAAGATGCAGACAGGATATCCTGTCCAAACACTATTAGTACAAATCTTTCTTCTCATTGAATTAAGCGAAAGTAGCTGTATATCTATCCTAACTATTCTGCATATACAGATACAAAATAGTCCTTCCTTTGTATCCCCCTTTTTTTGTTTAGTTCTGTCAGAAATGGGTATTCTGTTGGCATCTAAATACTATAGGTGCATGAATTCAGCAAAACAACCCAACACAGTCCAGCAGTCCACAATAGTAGTGGGTTATCCACAGAAGTTGTTGACTTGAGCCTTTCACAGCTCAGCATATTAATATGGCTTTACTTTATTTATTTATCTATTTATTTATTTGCTCCGAATGCCTTCAGGGCAGGTTTGGCTGGCTTGAATTGTGGGGATTGAACCACCGCAACCTGAGCCTGACTGCTTTGCTGAAGCAGTCACTTAAAGAACTGAGCTAAGGGGCAGGCCCCCATGGCTTTACTTTACCTACCTCATTTTTATACTTTTCTGCTGGATGGTTAAGACCAAGATAAAGCAAGACCTATATAACAAGAAATGTAGTTTTTGCATCTGATAAGGTCAGTCAAGTATCCTCAGGATTTATCCTGTAACCCTGTACCACAGGTTGCAGATCCTTTGTCAGTGTCAGCCATGTGATGAGTCACAGCCATTGCTTGACCAATGTGCTCTCTGTGAAAGACTGAGAGAATGTTTTCTCTCCATGTGACTCTCCTTAGGCACACTCTACATCATAGATCACTTTCTTCTTTGGCCCCATAATCTCCTTGATCAGAAAATTCGGGACATAATTGAGTTACATGATGTTACAGTATAGGTTCTCCTATGTCCTGAGTCTTCACTGACCTTGAAAGGCTATGGCCAAAATGTTGACTGTCCTGGCAGCCCCTCTATTTCTCTTAATTTTTGGTCTGCAAATTTAGGTTGTTAACCCTCCAGAAGAGAAGCTTATTATTGCCCTACAACATATGCAGTTGGGTTTAACTTCATATCTGTCTGAATATCAAACATCTTAGGCATAACATGGAACAGGTATTTTCCACCAAGTATTGATATTTTAAACATTAAGTCCTTACAGAATATGGAGATAAAAATTTAAAAAATGAAAAAATATTTAAAGAATATGAATAAACAGTTACATATTTTTTACACAGAAATTTAGAAATCTAACCATATACAGCATTGTAGCAGGACAGTCCTGTGACTTTTTTCCTTTTTCTTGTGTCTTTTTTCATTTATTACCCATTTAAAAAAAATCTTTTACTTATGAGACAGTATGGTAATAATTGGCATGTCATGACAAGAAGTACGTATTTAGAAGTCCAGAATCATAGGCATTCCAAGTGTGACCCTCCTATTACACATTGCTATCTCCAGTGCAGTTGCTTGGTTCACAGGTATCAGGATATATAGTTAGTCAGGTTGAGAATCCTACCAATTAACTGCTAGTTTAAAAAACCTGCTGATGTTTCTCAGGATCATTGCCTTGCCCATCTTGTGTGTATAAATGTATGGCTTTGTCCCTGTCTTGTTTTCCAGCTTTTCTCCTTGAACTATCCTCATTGTCCAATCCTCAAGTTCTCGCAAAAGAAAGCTTTTTATTAGTATATGTTTGTGAAACATAACGAATATACTCATCGTGGGGTATTGGTACATGTATATATTTTATACTCTTTATACCTTTCAGTAAGAATCTGGATCAGCCTGTAGTGTACACTCTGAGGGACGGTATTTTAGACTCTGGACAAACTCTTAAATGGTCCTGTGTGCTGTTATTGGTTAGAGAATAACTGGTTGCTTCAAGACATTTATCAGAGCAGTGTACAATGAATCAGAAGCTCTGGGGTGGGACCCCTGTGCTCTCATAAGTGCCCTGGGAGAGTCTGATGCCTGCTCAAGTTTGAGATTCACTTATGTGGACCACTTCCCTGTCTTTTCCCCACTGACCCTTTTGTTGAGGGATCAGGTGCAGTACCAGGTGGGCAGAAATCTGGGACTCTACTGGCATCAGGAGCAGGAAGCAAGGATTGCTGGTGACTCTTGCCTGCGGATAAAGGCTTGCTTGGTGTCTACTCCACTCTGAGGCCTCCCTGCCGCTGTTAGCTGGGCCCCCTGTGAGTGTTCATTCTACCACTCTGGCCCAGGCACAATCTCAGGCTACAGGAATACACGAAAGCAGGAGAGAAGGGAGTACTCGAGTGATAAGAACCCACTGCTCTGTAGTAGCCGCTGCTGCAAGCATCAGGTCTTAGGGGTGAGCTGAGAAGCTAAAAAATGAGGCATTAAAGATGTTCCAGGGCTGGCGAGATGGCTCAGTGATCTAAAGCACCTACTTGGAACAAGCTCGGCAAAGCACAGGGACCACGGTTCGATCCCCCAGCACCACATGCCAGCCAGCCCCGCCCCCTGGTGGGCTGAGCTGGCCACACAATAAATAAATAAATAAATAAATGTTTAAAAAAAAAAGATGTTCCAACCAGGAAAGTTGTTTTAACGCTTCAGTGTTTCAGTTATTTCACTGGTTAAATGTGGATCATACTGCCTCAAAAGCTTTAATAGAGTAGAGAAATGTACATGCCAGGATATATAATGCTAGTATAGGTTAAAAACACAGTGATGATAGCTACCTTCATCACCATCATTCAGATGCACATATTCTCGTGTGATTTCTGTCTCTACAGCACTCACGTATCATGTGAACAGAGTAAGAAAAGCCATGAGGGAACTCATTCATACAGGGAAATCCTCCCCTCAAATATTACATATGAAGGTCAAAACTATGATACATTTCACTTTAAAATATGTATTTCATTTTCTTTAGTTTTAAGTTTGAGAAGAGACTGAAAATACAGAAAGCACAAACAAGAAACTAGATACTTCCTGTAATCCTATCATCCAGGATTAGGACTTGATGATTATTTAAATGAAAGGTAAGGTTCTCTATCAACCTCCAAATCTAGATTTAATAACTTAAAAATCTTAATTTTATATGAACACAAGCAAGGATAGATGATGGCATAGAATGTGAAGTTACCCTCCAGATAACAAAAAACTCAAAGACAAGTCATGCCTGACAGCATGTCCCCAGACCCCGGGCTGGGTCACACTGGTGCTCTTCTGTTAAGAGTTCTTTAGGGAAAGCCTTTTGACCACAGCCTGGGAAATGTGCTCCATGAAGGATGACCATCTGCTTGTGGAGATTTTGCTAGGCTAAACCTTCTGGGATAGGGAATGCGACTTTTCCAAGTTTCTTCATAATGCATAAAACCATCTGAATTGAATTTGGAGCCTGAAGGACTTTAGGAGGTGATTTTAATTCAAGCTCCATTTTACAGACAAGGAAATCAAGGCCAGAACAGATAAATGACTTGCCCAAAGTCACCCAGAGCAGGGCGATGACAGAAACCAGAGCTCTTGGCTCCTGTGCCGAGCACATCCTGCTCTACTGTACTGACTTATTAAGCTGAGTTGCTACGCCCACACTGCCCTTCCTCCTACATCCTCATTCTCACTAATACATAATGGATGCTCAGTGCTAAGCTACTCCCAAGTGGGAGGTTAACGACACCAGGGTGAGTTGGGTTATGATTTTCCCACCCCTCAGCTGTTCCATGCCTTTCCAGTCATATTGGTAGATCTATTATCATGTGAATTTATCGTTGTGCCTTAGGCAGGGCAAACATGTGCTTCATAGCAATGGTTCCCTGCTCTCCCTCTTCCCCAAGTTCCCTGGGATGGGGCTGTTCTGTGGGGCAGGGCATGGGGAGACACTGATTTTGTAGGGGCAGTGGCTCCCACTGCCACTCTCCCATGACACCCGCAATAGAAATTAACCTCTCTCTCTCCCCATAGGGTTTCCTTTCTGTATGGGGACTCCTTTTAGCTGGAAAGTCCAGAGCCAGAACTCAAGCATGACTTCAACAGGCTCGGCCAAGCCATATTCTAAACAACTCCTCTTTTCCCACAGTTCTCAGATTGGTTTTCAGTCTCTTGACGGAAACATGAGCAGCTCTCACCATACCTGAGCTTTCTCTCATCACACTGGATTTGCTCAATCTGCACTGCCCCAAACTAGACCTTCCCAAGGTGCACTTTCCTTAACACAGCCCATCCAAAGCTAATGAGCTGCACACCCAACCACAGGCACGACTCCCTAAGCCTCAGGCTTCTCCTAATGGGAGAATTGAACTATGGTGTAATATTCACTATATCCTTGGCTCTATCTGCCTAAGAAGAGCCATACTCCTCCATGAGATCACTCTTGGAGTAATCTAGTGCTTACTCATGAAGGAAAACGCCATCCAACCTTCCTTCCCTCCCTATCGGTTTCAGCTGTTTGCTGAGTTCTGCATTGGTGTTACAAATATAACAATTAATTAGACTGTGTCCCAGCTGGAAGGAGTTCCTATGGAAGGAGATGAATAGCAACAAAAACTCTATCAGTTAGCCCATAACTTACATACCAGGCACGGTTCGAAGAGCTATGTACACACTGAATTTTTAATCCTGTTTTGCTTTGTTTTTGAGATCATCTTGCTATATAATTCCGGTTGGTCTTGAACTCACTATGTAGTCCAGTAGGCTGGCCTCAAACTCTTGGTGATCTTTTCGTCTCAGCTTCCCGTGTGCTGATATTACAGGTGTGTACTGCCACACCTGGCTCTTTTTTTTCCTTCTAATAACCTATGAGGCACTATTAGCACAATGATAAGTCCTAGCTTACAGATAAAGAAATTGAAGAGTTAAATATCAAATTGCTTCCCATAATTGGCAGAGCTGGCAGAAAGTTTAATTGTAGCACCCAAAGAGCTCATTTCGGCAGCACATATACTAATTCTAGCATCTAGGCATTTACCCAGTGTGCACAGGCCACAGATCCATTACCACTCACCGTTCTGGGCTCCGGTTGAACAGATTTCTCTGAGCAGGAGGACAGAAGATAATTATTCAGACATGCTGCCTGAGAGATGACTATAAGGCTGTGCAGCATCAATATATAAATACACTAGGAAGTGTATTCGTATACACACGAGCATTTGGCAAACATTCACTGTAATTGCTGTTGTTTGACTCCTGGTGCAGACCTGGAGCTCTTTTAGGGATGGGATCACTGTATCCACAGCCCTCTAGCAGGACCTAGTCTCGAGCTGAAGCCAGAACAGTTCACACAGTGGGTGCTCACATCTGCTGCACCTGTGATGGGTGCTCACATCTGCTGCACCTGTGATGGGTGCTCACATCACCTGCACCTGTGATGGGTGCTCACATCCGTTGCACCTGTGATGGGCCGGGCCCTACGGGGGATTTTCTGTAGGTCTCAGCTCACTCAGTTTCTCAGGGCCCATCAAGGCCATCCAGCCCATATACCCATTTTCCTATAAGCAGCCCGTGTGCCAGTTTAACACATCCTAGGTCTGTTTCTTCACTTGCACATTTCTGAAAACACTTTAGCTTAGGGAGACAAGACTGAAGCCTCCCATTGCTGGTTGACTGTGGCCTTGGGTAGACTGTGCGAGGCCAGATCTGGAGCAGAAGCTATATTTTTATGTTTCTTTAACTCGGCATGTATCATACTTGCTTTTCTAACGTTATAGTCTCGAAAAGTACTAGGGAATTATATTTTAAAGCTCCTTTTTAATAAATCATCAAGATGTACTTCAATGAAAATTCTTAAAAATTAATCATAGAATGTCTGTTCATGGTGAAAAAAAATCAGAAAATACAGCTAAGCGAAACAAAGAAACTTAAAAATGCACTCCAGTTCAACTGCCAGAAATGACTTCTGTTAACACTTGGACCTTCCCGAGTGTCCTTCAGGATGCTTTCCCTGCATACAAAAGGGTATGATGATTATGAAAGTGGCCCACTGCCAGCACTCTGCGCTGCCCCTACACCCCTGCCCAAGCCACACAGTGAACGAGGCTTGATCCAGGCCAGCTCCTCTCCTTGCACAGAGGGCCCACCTTTTGTCGCACAGAACCTCTTGCTTGTGTGAGGGACAGCAGGAAGTGGGGGGAGTGTATGAGTCAGCTTTACTGCTAAGACAAAATACCCAACATACAGACACAACTTAGAGGAGGAATGATCTATTGGGGCTCATGGTCTCAGAGATTTCAGTCCATGGTAGAAGGACTCATGTTCTCAGAGATTTCAGTCCATGGTAGAAGAGCATAGACACGTGGTAAGACAGGACCCTCACCCTCATTCCCCGGCTCACTTCCTTTTGGTCCTGAGTTGTGGCCAAACCACAAGAACAATTCAGCCCAACTTTGTATTTGGACCCAATCCAGGGCAAAACCACAGAAACTCTCCTTCGTTAACATCAAAAGCGCCCCATGAACCAGGTAGCCTTGCCAAGATTAGCTCTCCCTTGGTTGTTCCAGCCTGCAACACCCTCCCCTAAAAACCCTTAAAATCCCCTGTCCCCCTTTGTTTGGAGCTGTCTCAGTCCGTGAGACAGCCAGCCCACTTGCTTCTACCTCCAAAAAATCTTCTTCTCATGTCAGAATGCCTGGTGTGGTCAATTGTATGGATTTGTACCTAACAAGAGGTAAGGGTGGAAGGGCACAGAGAAAGCAGCATCTCACTTCATGGCAGCTAGGAAGCAGAGAGAGCAGAAGGAGCTGGAGGAGGGAGGGGACAAGGGTGACCTACTGGTGACCTACTTCCTCTATCACAGCAGAACAGCTCTGAACTTATTAATGGGTTGATCCATTGTGAGTCAATTCTCCCCAATCTAATCAGCTCCCCAAAGCCCTACGTCTGGACATGCAAGCCTTTTGGAAGACAATTTTAATGCAAACCACAGCAGATGGGAAACCTAAGTGAGACAGAAGGTGTGGGCTGGAGGATTCACTTTTTTAGTCACCTGGTATGTCAATAGGAAAGTAACTAGGGAAATTTATAAATTATTCCTGGGTGTGATATGTTTGCCTTCTTGCATATGAAAAATATGAGTAAAGGAGTAGAAACACTGTGGTCCCTCACTTATTGCGGAGGTTGCGTGCCGTGATAAGTGAAAATCAGCAAAGTAGCGACGTTATATTTATTTTAGTATTTATGTATTTTTAAGGCTTTATAAACCCTTCCCACACTCTTATAAACCTTTCTCACTTTCAAAAACACTTCTAATGTTCTTAACCATTTTCTAAATTCATAAACCTACATCATTTTAATAACTTACTTATACTGTATGGTACTGCAATATCCTGTGAAGTAGCAAAAAATCCATGATAAATAATTCAGATTAGTAATTTTTGAAAACCCATGAAACAGTGAGTCTGCAAAAGTTGAACCACAAATTAGCGAGGGACTACTGTATTTAAAAAACATTTTTTTTTCTTCTGGCGGGCTCAGGATGCCTTCAGGGCAGGTCTGGTTTGGCTTGAGGATGTGGGGATCCAACCACAGCATCCTGAGCCTGACTGTTTTGTTTTAGCAGGCACTTAAACAGCTGAACTAATGGGCAGGGCCCCTAAAAATTTCTTTTGTTAACATAGTTCTTTGCCTTATGCTTGTAGAATGAACAGTCTGTTATAATTTTATAAACAATACACACACATATATGCATGCAAACATTTTTATATATTTTTGAGGTTTTAAGTAAACAGGCTGTACCATATATAATATTGTGATACATTTTTTTGAATTCAACAATATTATAAATCTGTGTCTCTGTCAATTAATATATGTATTTATAGGATATAACTTTCAGTAATTTCATAGCATTCATATATATTTATAATCTACATTTTTATGAAATTTTCAAATTACAGCTTTCTCCTTTCATCCAATGACGCTGTAAACCAATTTCTATTTTAGGCCATTTCCCAAGATCTCACTAAAGCTGGAGAGGTTATCCTTGTGATTCAAACTTTGCTTCTAATCATGGTCAGGTGTGCACATCTGTAATCCCAGCATTCTAAAAGGTTGAAGAAGAAAATCTGTGAAGAAGAAAACTTCAAGCCCACTGGAAAACTTAGGTACTTAACAAGATTCTGTCTCAAAATTTAAAAATAAATAAATAAAGTGGGGGTGTGGTGAGTGGGGATGTAGCTCTATGTAAAAACCCTAGGTTCAGTCTCCAGTACTTCACAAAGAAGGAGGAGCAGGACGAGGAGAAGGAGGAGGAGGAGGAAGAATGGTTGGTACAGAAGCTGTACCTATACTTAAGGTTTTATGTGGGTCTGGCAGATCGAAATTCGGCGGCAAAGGCTACAGTGCTTAGAAGAGGCGGACCTATTCCTTCTCCAGCCCTGAACATGGGCCCTGGCTTTATGGGGCCCACTGGACAGAACCTACAATTCTTTCCATGTTGTCTCAAAAGGGCCTGCCAGTCCCACACACCCAGGATGGCCCAGAGAGCGGCCAAATGTTCAGAGGACTTCAGCTTCTTTTCTTTCTCATTTACTGAGTATGCACAACACTTTAATGTAAGACATTGTGCTTGAGTTTTGGAGGAAGCTCATCCTTTTGCGGCCTCTCCCACTATTGCTGGGTAGCATTCAAACGAAAAAGTCTGGGTCTCATAAGGGTATGGGATGAAGGCCTCATCACAAACGGGACTCTCCTACGTGCAATCAGGAAACTGACCAAGAAATACATCACAAGTACCGCAGGCACCCAGCCGTGCCTTTCCTTCTACCCTTTAGTTACGCTAGTGTGACTTCTAATGTTGCATACTAGTTTTTCCTGCTTTTGAACTTTATATAAACAAAGAATGACACTATATATAATATAAAAATGATTACATATATTGCATAGAATGGCTTTTGTTGTTTGGTTTGGTTTTGCTTTGATTTTTTTGAGACAGGGTCTTTCTTTTTTCTTTCTTCTTTGTCTTTTTTAAAAAAATGTATTTGGTTGTTACAGGGTCTCACACACAGCTCAGACTCGTGGTGATGCTCCTGCTTTCAGCCTTCCTAGCACTGGGATTACAGGCATGTGCCACTATGCCCGGACTCTGGCTGGTTCAGCCTGCCTTGAGGGTGTAGCTAGCATGGCGTGTGGTGCCAGGGATGGAACCACAGTCTCCGTACTTGCCTAAGCTTGCCTACACATGTGCTTTAGTCTGCTGAGCTATCTCACTGGCCCAGAGACAGTGTCTTTCTTTACTGGGACAAAGCCCTCAATTCATAGCAGTGTTCCTGCCTCAGGCTCCTGCCTGCTGGGATTACAGGTGTGCCCTCACCACACCATTCAGCTTCTCTTTAAAACCCATGGGAGCAAAGCAGCAGGACACAACAGCCCCCTACTATCTGCTCTCTGGAAAATATTACCACCCACTTCGTTCCGTCATCTAGTCCTGGGACACACTTTGTAGCTCTAAGTATTTACCAAAATGAAAAATGTCTTTACTAAACAACTACTAAAAAGAAAAGCTGCTGAAAGGAGAACACACTAGGATTTGTCTGGATTGTGGAAATAATTTCTACAATTGAATAATGAAAAATGCAATTCAGTTTGAAAGTTGAAGTGAAAGACTTGAAAACATAACTCATCGAGAAGAGACAGATAAACATCCAGTCTGAGGTGGGTGCTTGATGTAATCTGTAATTGGGGAAATTGTTTCCTCTCACGTCCAGTGGAATGGGTAAAATTAAAAAGGCTGATAACAGCACACACTGGTGCAATACAAGGACTTTAGACAGACTTAGAACTCTTGTGCTGCTGGAATGAAGAAAAGTAGTACAATACTCTGTAAAATTGACCGTAGTTTATTAAAAAATTAGACATATACTTTCTCTGCAACCCAGAAATTCCACTCCTACTTATTTAAGATACATAAAAGTATGTGTTTATAAAATACATTAAATTTTTAAAATATTTAAATAATAGCTCCAAGCTGAAAATCCCTGGAATGTCCAACAATAGCAAGATGAAAAAACAAGTAGTATATCAGACATATACATGGAGTATTATTTGGCAGTAAAAAAGAGAATAAGATGCTGGCACATGTGTCAGTATGCCTGAATGTAGAGTGAGAGGAGCCAGGTGCAAAACGAACATACTGAAGCATTTCTTTTATGTGAAGTTCAAGAACAGAAGAGCTAAGACTCACGGAAGAGTGAACACTGACTGAAAGAGGGACCTTGGGAATTTTCCAGGGACTGATAAAAATGTTGTACATTTTGATTGGGCTGGTGGGTACTTGTCAAAGCTCATCACATTATACATTTATCCATTTTGCCGTAATAAAAGCAACAAAATAAGTTGCCATGGGAAAGCTTGGGAAAAAGTTCTGAAATAGGAGAGCTTATAGTGTTTGAGAAAGACAAAGAACTGCTGTGCAGTCAACTGTGTCCCTTCTGAAATTTGCATGTTAATGTCCTACAGCCTAGCATTTCAGCATGTGACTGCATTTGGAGACAGGGTTTTTTCGGGGGTAGATAACTTAGCACAAGCTCATGAGTGTGCGCCTCAAGTCAATGTAACTAATGTTTGCCTAGGAGGTGGAGATGTGGACACAGACGGAAAACAAAAATGATTTGGGGCGGAGCTTAAGGCACAATGCGGTTGTCTATCACCCAATCACCCAATGAGCAAGGCCTGGAGCCTTCCCTCGTGGCTCTCAGCGTGAACAAGCTCTGCTAATACCTTGATTTAGAATGTTGGCCTCTAGACCTAGGAGAAAATGTGCTTCTATTGTTTAAACCGCCCAGCCTGTGCCTTAGTGAACAAATACATGGATCTGTGGCTGAAGCCCTAGCAGTCAGGAGGACAAGTGGAAACTATTAGAGAATTCTAAGCAGGAGAGAAATGTGATTGGAATGTAAGAATTTATAGAAGGTCATTTAGCAGGCTTTTGCAGTCATCCAGATGAGAAGAGATGGTGAGGGCTTGATTGGAGTGGGTGTAGACATAGAAGATATGGATGGGGTCAAGGTATATTTTGAAAGAGAAGTGGTGGATGTGACATGGAGGGGGTGAAGGGAAGGAAGCAGCCAAGGCTGGCAGCCTTTGTCACAAGGGGGATTCATTGACATGAGTCTCTGGGTGCTCTCAGAGCTCCCCATGGGTGTGTCTCCCTCTGGATCTTGCTGCTGCTGCTGCTGCCTGGAATCCCCCCCCTCCTGGGGCTCACATGCCTGGTGCCTTCATTTTAGGAATTTACTCAAAGATCAGTTCCCAAAGGAGCCTTTCCCTGGCCCAGTCTATGATTCACCATTGCCTCACCCTGCTGCACATTCTAGGAACTGTGTCATCCAACTTTTTCTGTTGTCCTTCTACTGAACTGTGGCTCTATGAGGGGAGGGACTTTGGCATGACTGCCACTGCCCCTCAGGATGGCAGAGTTGATAAAAACTCACTGGATGGATGCAGAGAAATTAGCCTGAAGAGCCTGAAGAATTTCTATTTAAGGTAGTAAAAGGCAGTTCGGCATGGTAGCACATACTTCTAATCCCAGCTAGCAAGGAGGCTGAAGCAGGCGGCTCACAAGTCAGCCCAGGGCAACTTAACAAGACCCTCTCTCAACACAACAAATAAAAAAGAGCAGGAGATATAGCTCAGTGTGAAGGCCCAGGTTCAGAAACAAGTACCAGCAGAAAAAAATATATAGTGAAAGACATTTCTGTGGGTCTAGAATAGATTCAAAGTTTTTTCCCCAATGTACTCGAAGAAGAGGGATGGGGATTCCTACGGCCATGCATTCCAGAATTTCTTGAGTGCTGAGCCCCAAAGTGGATGGATATTTTACAATGCCAGATTTCCCCAAGACAAACAGCGTCACTGGGCCTCATCCTGGCACACTTGCAGAGTACAAGCATCTGAGGACTTTCTCCAAAATTTCCCCCATGGCCCTGATTTTCAGTTTAGTGGGAAGGACAGCTCCATCCTGCAAGAAGAACAGATTCCAAACAGATCCTGCAACTTCCTGGCAAGGGCCCAGAGACCAGGCAGGGTTTCGGCAAGGCAAATTCTGGGCCATCTGGCCACGATGAAATTGATCTGGCTCCATGTCCGTGTTTTCTCCCACCAATCAGGGGGCATCCCCTGGGCTGCACAAAGCAGGGCTGCTTTCTCCACGTAATGCCTGCCCTGGTTAGAACAGGGGCTGCATGTGCTGCCCACCCTGGGGATGCTGACATAGACCTAAGAAGCTGCTTCTGGAACCCAGATTTCAGGAAGTGCAGCCTTTGCTCATGAGGAAAAGATGACCCTGGGACGGGAACAGAGAAATCTTTGCAGCAGCTCCCGACTGAGCCCACATCTCAAAAGCTTCTCTAAAATAAGAGTGAGATCAGTTCCCCTTGGAACAAGTAGGAGGCTCAAGGTAATGGCCTGATGATTCTCCTCTGCAAGGTGTGTGTGTGAAATTCTTACAAACCTCACAAAGAATGTCAGATTTCATTCTGTCCTCCAGAACAACAGTCCCACCCAGGCTCTGGCGATAGGAGGACAATATGCCACTTATGCTTTGGATGTGCTGAAAAGATATGACAGCCTCTTCTATAGTTGTCTAAGGGAAGAGGGCTTTCCTTTTTTTCTTGTTGTCACTTAATCTTCCAAGGAGTGGGCCACAGTTACACTGCGATCTTACTGGCAGGACAATCGAGGCCAAAGGAAGGTGGTTCAGAGTTCTCAGCATTATACTTAGTCTCCAAAGCAAAGCCTCCACAGCCTGTAGCAGACACCAAGGAGCCAGCTCCAATCAGCTCCGAAGCCCAGCCCACTGCCCTCCACAGAGAGGGCTTCAGTAAGTGTAAACCACAAGATCTCATTTGTCTTGACTCAACACTCCT
This sequence comes from Octodon degus, assembly GCF_000260255.1. Taxonomy (NCBI): domain Eukaryota; kingdom Metazoa; phylum Chordata; class Mammalia; order Rodentia; family Octodontidae; genus Octodon; species Octodon degus. The sequence continues at coordinate 15,050,577 of NW_004524594.1, forward strand.
GGCTCACCTGCGCTTGGGACAGTGTGACTCTTAAGAACCCCTTTGGATGCGTGGCCTCGTGCTGGGGCAGTGTGGGAAAGGTCTTGGGCTTCCTTCATGAAGCCCATCTCCAATTTCATCCTCCCCAAGAAAGTCAGCTTTGGGGACAGTCTCCTCCATGGCGTGGGACAACCTTCTCAGAATCATTTTGAGTTGTGTACAGGGAAAGAACAGAAGAAAGGTCATTGCTGGCCTCCCCTCCTGGAGTCTTAGCTGGAGTCACAAGAGCTAATGTTTCCTGCCTACTTCCAAAGGGCTTCTTTGGCTTCGTGCATGCTAGGTAAGCGTTCTACCACAGAGCTGCACCCCCAGCCCCTTTCTCTGTGTTTTAAGACCGCTTGAGTTGGGTTGTGTTTTCTGTTAATTTCATCTGAAGCATCCTAACTGATAACTACCATTTTGACTGGATTCCAAACAGTCCAAGCAGCATTTCTCTCCAGCTTTGATAGGTGAGTCGAATGTTTATATTCCTCATGGCTGCAACTGTGCCCCATTTTTTTCAAGTGTTAGCTTAGGAGTCACCTCTCTGCCTGACACACTTGTTTGTTCATTTGCTCAACAAATAGAGACACTGAATCTACTCTACGCCAGCTCCTGTTCTGAGTGCTGAGATTTCAGGAATGAATAAAACATGATGCCTGCCCTTGAGGAGCTGAACGGGGAAATAAAATAAACGCACGTATAATCAGAAACTGAGAGTAAGGGCTGTGACTGGGGTAAGAACTGGGGACCACTGGAACAGAAAGGAGGGGCACTATGCTGAATCTGCAGGCATGGGCACTGGTAAAAGATTCTGGGGAGGATAATATTTAAACCAGGTGCTGAAAGCATTGCCTACATCAGTGGGTTTGCCTCTCTGGGAACATATGGCAATGTCTAGAGACAGTTTTGGTTGTCATAATTGGGAGGGGCTACTGGCAATTACAGGGTAGAGGCCAAAGATGCTGCTAAATGTCCTACAATGCACAGAACAAAGAATCACAGAACCCCAAGTGTCGCAGAGGTATCTTGACTTAGTTGAAGCCGGTGGGAATGGATGTTCTGAGCAAAGCCATGAGTGTGTGAAGAGACACTGCCCCGGCAAGTTGGGAAAAGTGCGCTGGGCAGCATCCTGGGGGGAGGAGGGAGTGGCTAAGGACAGATGAGCTCAGCTAGCAGGCATGCCTGAGCAGGCCACCCCAGATGAGACCTAGGCAGGAAGCTTAGGCTTAGAGTCTCCCTTCCAAAGCTGTGGGGAGGATCTGCACCAAAGGCACGTGTTTCGCGGAGCCCCCGCACCACGGGTGCAGCCTCGGCAGTGGTGAGCAGTGTGGACTAGACCCAGCAGCAGCCAGGGCATAGGCAGGGGAGCAGACCCACAGCACGGCCCCCTCCTCCCATCCAAATTCACTGTCAGAATATGTTGCCTCCGCCTGACTCCACAGATGTACAGTCGCCTGAGTCACACATGACAGCGGACACACCTTTCTCTTCTCCAGAGTCTCACACAGGTAGGTGCAGTGGAACTGCATGGGGCTCTGATGCGAATGCCAGCAGAGAAGGTACAACTGTTCAAATGAAGCCCTCAAAAAATCCTTTAAATCGGCCTTGTAGCAACATGTGTGTGGCCTTGAATATGCAGTCTTAGGGAGTAACGGGAAAAAAATGTGCAAGGTACCACATGAACAGAATACATGCAAAAGTTACTTTTTTAGGCATTCATTCTTATTTCTTTCCCTTTCTCTTCCAGGGCCCTGTACTGCTGAATTCGCCTATGTTCAGTGCACACAGGCGATGAGGTCTGGCACTCAGGATGATTGCTACCGGCAGAGAAAGTGACAGCAACCCCAGAGGGGTTTTCTCGGTGTTTCTCCAGCCTCTGGCTCCTACAGAGGTTTGGGGCCACAGGTGGACTGAGGAACACACAGGAGTGGACCCAGCCATTGTGCTCAGGACCAGAGGACTGGCTCCCCAGCTGCTGGGCACAGTGCCAGCTGCCAGCCCTCAGATGTCAGCTCTTGCTGGGAACTGGCCTTGACTAAATAGAGTAGCCTCATCCAAGGACAATCAGTGACCGTTCTATACTAGCACACAAATGCCCAGCCACTCCACTTAGACCTGGGACAGCTCTGCAGGGGATTCAGCTGAGGCTTTGTAGTTCTGCCCCAGTGTGCAGCTCTTAACTTGGCCAAATCCAGCTTCAGCCTTTCCCTGACTGGCATTCTTACTAAAAGCTTACAGTGGCTACCCTAGGTCCAAAATCAGAGAGGTCTAAGAGGCTGGGAGGATCTGGGATGGGTAGGCAGGAACCCAGGGAAGCAGCAGCCAGGCTGAGAGTACAGGCGATCAGACAGAAGCAGTAGTACTGCATGCAAGAGCTGCTAACTAAAGAGAAAGCCTGCCTATCTTGGGCCCCGGCAGGAAGCTGCCTGTATGGAGGGAGGGAAGTAAAGGCCTATCTCTGCGTGAGGATAAACACCCCAAATTCTCTGCCGCAGGCTCTTCAGAGCCTGATCTCCTATTGTCAGATAATTTCCTTAGGTTGAAAGTCCCAGTTAAAATACACTGTACCATACATGAACTCAAGCCATATCAAGTTAGTGTACTGATAGCTTAAGTTAGCTGGCCCAGGCAGAGGAAGGAAACTGGAGGCTGGAATAGGGGACGATGCAGGAAAGTTCTAGGTGGAATGCTAAGGTGGTGACGGTGTAGGGTCAACACACAGGCACCTGGTTCAGGGAGCAACATGCGGATTGCTTCTAGAATAAAGGACACAATCTCTGACACCAACCATCTGCTTCCATGAAGTCAACCTCAGGTGGCCCTACTGCATCATACAGGCCGCTCGTGTGGTCAGACTTGGTCTCTGTCTATTCTGTTGAAGCTATAAATGCAGTGTCAGGGTAGGGAGTAATGGGTGAGGAAGACTTGCATTCATGATACACTTACAGGCTTACCCAGAAGACCCCAGACTTGCTATAAATTATTGCAGGCAGCTAGATCATATTTCAATTTGCTGGAAGTGGAATCCATCAAAACAACTGTTCAGATTCCCTGGCCTCCTTCCAGGGACCACTAGTCACCTGTAACAAAGGGAGCTAGCGGCACTGTCAGGCGAATGGCCAGCAGCATCAACACCCACAGGGCACAACAATCAATGCCACAGCCTCGGCAAGCTGCTAGGGACTGAGCCCTGCATGCTGGGTTGTTTTCCTCTTTGCTGTCTGCTTTCCTTGCTTTTCACCCCAAATGCTTCCCAAGCGGTGCCCTGCCTGGTAAATCTGCTGTCACTCATAGTAGCTGTGATGGGGACACTCCCGGCCACCTCTTTGCAGCATGTGTCTCTGTACCATTGAGGCTGAACAGCTAATGTGCATATCCTGGACTTACGTAAAGCTTAGGTTCTGCCGACATGATGCACTAGTGGGCAGTCCGTACAGGGAAACTGAGGCAGGCCTAGTTGCTGCAGCTTTCACTGCTTCTACTGAAAGCCAAGTTGTGCAGGGCTCTTACTCTTAGGTCACGCTGTCCTTTCTTTTCTCTTTCTCCATTCCTCCGTCTTTCCCTTCTTCTCTTCCATCATCTTTTTTGTGAAACAGTTTTGCTATACGTTGGCCTTAAATTTACGACATAACCCAGGCTGGCCTCAAACTTGTGATCCTCTTGCCTCAGCCTCCCTAGTGTTAGGATTACAGCTATGTCCAACCACCATCCAACTAGTTGTGTTTTCATAGCCATGGCAATTCCAGGGCAGCCTGCTCCCCACCTTTCTGCTTGGGACAGTGGCAGCGGCCCCCACTTAGGGTCAGCTCTGCAGTGTTATACCAGGAGGCTCTCCTGGGCATTCCTCCAGCTCTTCGATGATTTTACAAGTAGCTTACTCTTCCTGGTCACTTTTTTGTTTGTTTAAAATAGCTTGATGTTTTCTGTTTTCTGCAGCTGTATATTGCTTGTTATTTATTTTCATAGTTTATATGTACTTTTAAGTTGTAAAACCATTTGAATTTTGATGGCATTTCAAAACATTTCCCAAAGCATGCCTTTGGAATGAGAGCACCACTGGTCGGGACACTGACTCTTCTGAAGTACATGGATGTATCAGCCATCCTCCTGAGCATTCTTCCTTTTGCTTCGGTCAGCTTTCCTATTGCTGGGACAAAATATCTGACATTCGTCACTTAAAGCAGAAGAGGTTTAGTGGCCTCATAGTTTCAGAAAAAGTTCATGGTCATTGAGGCAGAATTATCATAGTAGAAGGGCATGGCAGTGGGAATGACAGCCAGGACCATAGCCAGACTAGGAGGGGCCAGAGACCAGAGCTAGTACTCAGGGTCACCTAAAAAGACCCACTTAAGACTCACCGCCTAATAGCCCACTCAGCTGTGAGCTGTTACAGCCCTCACAGGCCAATCACCTCACCAGGAACTCTTGGTTCAGTCAAGTTGACAATCAAGATTAACCAACGCAACTCCCAGGCCCACCTGTCACTTTTTTTTTTTTTTTTTCATTTGTGTATTTGGTACAGGGTCTCACTAGGCAGATTGGACTCGTGGTGATCCTCCTGTTTTCAGCTTCCCCAGAGGTGGGATTACAGGCGTTTGTCGCCACGCCTAGACTCAATCGCCAGGTCAGGGTGCCCTGGGAGCAGGGCTGGTGCAATATGCGGGAGCAGGAATTGAACCCTGGTCCCTGCACTTGCCAAAACAGGTGCTTAGTCCACTGAGCTATCTCACTGGCCCTTCTCACCTGTCACTTTTTAGGGAGAGAACTGTCAGAAGGCCAGGAATTCTCACCAAGTACAGTTGCCCTCTGACAAGCGATGGAGTTATGACCCAAGAAATCCACTGTACCTTGATAGTATTCCAAGTCGTCTGACCCACTGAACAGAACATCCTCAATTCACCCAACTTACATTATGCACGTGCACAGCACTTGCATTAGCTTACAGCTGCATGACACCATCTGACACAAAGCCTCTGCTACAATAAAGTGCTGAAGATGTCATGCATGTACACAGTTTTGTAACACGAGAGGATACAGGAACACAAGAGCTGATATCCAAATGATGCTGACAACACTATCCACTGAGAGTAGGGATTGTTTAGGATCAAGAACCTAAGGCTGAGTGGGAGCTATGGTTCAATCGTCACTGTCTGGAGTTACAAGAGAGTGTCAGCTGCATATGGCTAGCCATGGAAGGATGAAAATGTGAAGCCTAAGTTCTACTGAGTTATGAGTTCTACAGAAAACATACCACCTTCACATCATGAAGTTTAAAAATCACAAGTCAAAAGCTCCTAAGTTGGGACTACTTGTACCTAAGGTGTGGAACTTTCAATAAAGCATCAGAAAAAACTAGGGGAAGTAGCTTAAAAATGTCTACTTCATAGGGGTCAGAATTCATTTTCTAAGTTATAATTAAAATAATCCATTTTCCAGACCCCCTCACAACAAAGGCAGACAGTTGAATTTATGCCTGCCGCAGATTTTCAAACTTCAAACAAACAGATCAGGGTTGTAAGTGTAGCTCAGCTGTAGTGTCCGCCTAGCAGCCACAAGGCCCTGGATTCCGACACTAGCACCTCAGAAAACAAAGGAAATAACAAAAAATCAGACCTAATTGGAAGTATGCCTTTTTATCTGCAGGGAATGATTTGATTATTCCTTGCCCTTTGCAAGCAAAACCTGCTATATGATGCACATACTGGACTATGATATGGGAAACTGATGACATGGGAAACATCCCCACCTGAGAACCCTAAGTGGGTTATTTCTTCCTTTTTATTCACCACTTCATTCTTTTCTACTTGACTTTAATTCAGAAGTTAATATTTTAAATTGAGACTTTTTTTTTTTACTTTTACACATTATGGTGAGATTTTTCTTTTCCACCTGCATTACATGTTGGACAAAGAAATTTTATTTATTTTAGTCTTTATTAAGTTTATTGGTAACTTTTACATATGTATAATGATCATATTCATCATAGAGAGCTTGTATCTGTACATGATAAAGCTTGATATTTTCCCCCCATTCCGCTCCCCTCCCTTCAACCCCCTTATTTACAAAAGCATTGTTTCCATTTGTTCCTTCTTTTCTCATTGTTTTCTTCTCCCTTCCTTCCCTTTCTCCTCTACCCTCCATAGTTCTCCTTCCCATTTGGACATTTCCTTTCTACTTCTCAATTTCTAGTCTACATTTTTGTCTTTATTTACACTTTTGGTTTTTCACACTAGAGAAACAACACAGCATTTACACATGTGTGTAAAATTGCAAAGTAATTTTAGCGCAAAAGTTAGTGTAATGGTATAATCTGGAATCTTAGAAGGGATCTATTTGGGACATCTTTAAGACATAATGCATTCTTTAAACAGGGGTACTTGTGGAAAATTACTACTAACCAATCCCTAGTTACCAGCAGGGGTGGACTGGCTGAGAGGGTGACTGAATTGTTGCTCCAAATCCCTTAGAGCCAAGAGCCTGCGGGCCGGAGCACCTCTTGCTATAGAGAAACACTTGAAATGATCTCGGGTGCCATCCCTGTGGGGGCTAAGAACTGCCTAGGCAGTACGAGTTTGTTTACTTATTTGCATGTTTAGTATTGTTAAATACAATCTTTTCTTTTGGGACTCCAAAATCAACTTTTGATAAATTTTCAATTTGGTGAAGTATTTTCAGTGGAATGAACATTTCCTGCTGGGCTGATGGATTCTCTTACCAAGAGTACCTTGGCATTTTGTTCTTTATTTGCTGGTCCTTTTTTTGCTTGGATAAGTTATTCACATAGGAATCCTTCTGAGACCTAACATCTGGCTTCTTCCAGAGGTTCAGCAATATAGGATTATACTACACTGCGTGAGGGTAGCCACACAGTGGCATGGATGTCCATAACACCCACACTGCATGTGGTTAGCAGGATGAGCTCTGGAGCAGGGCAAACAAGTAATGGAACAAGTCTGAACCTCAGTCTCCTCTTCCATACAGTGGGCATAATGTCAGCCTCTCTCCAACTGGAATCCAGGGAAATTCAATCAGGTTCTACACATAAAGAGTAGAACTGGCTTGGTCCCTACTGTACAGTTAGTAGAACGATGTTAAGCACTTTTCATGTGACCGGTAGAAAAAGCGCAAGAGCGATGCACGTAAGCAGTGGCATATTTCTTTTTGAGAAAAGGTCTCGCCATGTTGCCTGTGTTGTTCAAGACTGGCCTCCACCTCACGACTCTCCTGCCTCAACATCCTATGTAGTCAGGGCTGCAGATACAAGCCACAGTGCCCAGCTGGTCACCTTTTTCTTATGTTTGCAGTATATGGTAGTGATGTCTGTTTTGTGGAATTGGTGTGTGCATGTAACACATCCTGGCTGACTCTGATCCTTTTATTCCTCTATCTCTTACTGCTCCCTTAACTGTGATCTTTCATCTATTTGTTTCTGCTGCTGGTGGTGGTGCTGGGGGTTGAACCCAGGGCCTCAAATACGCTAGACAAGTGTCCTACCACTGAGCCTCGACTCCCAGCCCAGCACCAATGTCGTTCTTGCAGTGAATTGTTTCAAGTGCTGAAACTGCCTATTGGATGATCATTTTCTCTTAAGAAAATTTATATTTATGGTTTTTAGAGCACATATATGGGGCCAGGGAGAGAGCTCAGTGGTATAAGTACCTGCCTGGCAAGCACAAGGTCCTGAGTTCAATCCCTGGTACCAAAATAAAATAAAATAAAATAAAATAAAAGAGCATATATGCTTCTCAGATAAATATGGTTTTGAAAATTCTATTAGAATGAAGAGAGCCTCCTGAATTGTACTTGGAATAATTGTAAATGTTTGCAAAGAATGAGCAATTGAATAAGAATCTTTTGTAAAATTCTCTCATTGCTTTAGCCATTTTCCTAACACAACATTCCAAAGGCACTAGGTGAATACTGAAAGTCACAGTACATGATTAAAAGGATGTGCAGAGCTCTCTTTTTATGATTTTTTTTTAAAATTTATTTTATTTATTTATTTTGTATTTTAGGGAAGGGCCTACAGGGTGTTCAGGGACTCACTATTAGATCGGACTCTTAGTGATCTACTTGTGTACAGCCTCCCAAAAGCTGGGATTACAGGCGTGCCACCACGCCTACTCTCCTTTTAAGCTTATTATAGGAGTTTCTCTCCTATCTCCCCACAACTGTAAAAGCGTCTGTGCCTGGACTTCCACAAGAAACCTAGTGTCTTAGTCACTTCCTTGCCACTGGACACCATACCTGACACTCACAAATTAAAGGAGAAAAGGTTGATTTGACTCGTGGCTTTTAGAGGCTTCACAGTTAGCTGCATCCAAGGCAAGAAACTCATGGGGGAAGGGTCTGGCGGAGGAAAACTTGCTTGTGTCACAGTGGCCAGGAAGCATAAAGCAAAGAGAAGACAGAGGAGGGAGCCAATGCCCTTGCAAGCCACGCCCCCAGTGATCCCCCTCTAATCAGGATCCATCTCCTCCTGCACATTCAGCTCTGGGCCCTATAGTCCACTGATATGCCCATACACCCCTACAATCCAATTACCTTCTAAAACCCCCACCTCTGAACACATAAGACTTTTGGAGGATATTAAAGCCCTGAATTGTAACATTTATTGATATCATTCTTGAGAGTAAGCAAAAATTCTGTCATATTTCAGCTACTTGAGTGAAAAAAAAATACCCCTAACTAAGCAAGCATCTAGGAAGAATGTTTGCTCTTGGTAGGAGGGTTCACCAGAAACTTAAAGCTAATGTTGATTTTTAATCACTTATTGATGATAAAATCAATGAATAACTTTGGTAGAAGAAATATTTCTTGTGAGGAGAAAATTATCTTCCAGGACTATTTAACCTATTGGAAGAAAATATATGCTTTAAGTATTTTGGAATTTTATACTATTAACCTATCAAATTTTTATGAAAAAGAGAAGAAACAAACAATAAAGGGTGTCACCACCAACACAAACATCAAGTTTAAATGTTAGGAAGTCAGCAGAGATTGAAATTACGTAGAACATCCTTGTTTTTCAACTGAAATCTTAAAGAATCTCATTTTTGGCTTTTGTGGCAATAGTGGCCAATCCCCAAAGGGAAAATAATCCTTTTGTCAAGCAAGCTGTATTTAAGAAATCCACTCTCATTTCCCATTTACAACTTCTCATATTATAACAAAAGTTTCTCCAGACATATTTGCATTAGAATTCTTGTTACAGAAAAAAATCTAATTAGTCAGTAAAGAAACCTCTTAGGAAATGAAAAGAAATACTTTTCACAGAACCTCAGAGGATATCAAGACCAACTGGAATCGTGGGGCAAGGAGCAGCACTACTGAATATCTCAGCCCAGAATAATCCTCATGAGGTCATGGATGCAGCCCCAAGGTCAGGATGTCTACGCTTAGTAGGAGGCACGGGGGTGCAACTGCTCATCTGGGGGAGCCTGAAGGGCCAGGAGGGTTTTTGCGGCTTGGACACATCACTAAACACACGCGAGGTGCTTTGTCATACAAAATCATCAACTCGCTCTGTTGGACATCTCATAGTTTCCATGACATATTGAGGTGTTATGAAATCAGGAACAAGGCCAAATTTTTATTGCGGCTATAAATTAAAAGAAGCCTGTGCTCCAATGAATTCTAACCCATTTCCATGGTTCTTATTGAGTTTCTAAAGACAGAAGGAAAGAAATTTAGACATTTAGAACCTCTGTTGGTTTTAGGTCACAGATATTTGCAAAACAGTGCAATTTAGAAATCATGATCCTTTCAGCACAGTGTGTTACTCTGACAAATATTATTTTGCAGAAGAGGTACTAAAAAATAGCATTTTAGTGCATTTGCAATTTCCAAAAACATGTCGTAAACTGACACAGTATGGGATGCTCTGTGCTTCCTGCTTTCAGGAGAAAGCAGAGATTGTGTTCCCCCCAGCCCTCCAGAGACTTACGTCATATCCACTGTTCCGGATTCCACGTCGGGGCCGCTCCCGAGTGACCAAAAGGTCCATCTCAGTTTCTCCTGGACTGGGGCTGTTCAGAGACTGCCGGCTTCGGTAGACGGAGTTCTTCATCTGTTGCCTGAAGAAAATTCAACAACTGTTATGATACAGCAAATGCCCTGACAGATGGAATTCTCCACTGATCCAAAACACAGTCAACCAATGAAGAGTTTTGCATTTGCCACACAAATCCTCAGACTCTATGGAATTTGTTCCCTGGTCTTAAGGGGCAGTTGTTGTCTTGTTTTTTGTTTTTGTTTTTGTTTTCTTTCTTTCTTTTCTTTCTTTCTTTCTTTCTTTCTTTCTTTCTTTCTTTCTTTCTTTCTTTCTTTCTGTCTGTCTTTCTTCTTTCTTTCTCTTTCTCCAGATGCTGCAACCATGTGGCTGAATTATTAGTGCTCTTTCATATGAAAACTAGGCAACTACCATCTATTCCAACAATGCAAGCTCATCTAAAATTCTGCTGAAGGCAAGGCCAGGGATTCTCCCTTGACCTCCTGGATAGTGAAGGCTGGTGGAATGCACTTGCCTTTGCTGACTTTGTTGACTCAGCAACCTGTTATTCCTTTTAATCCTTCTGATTTCAAGTGCAGGTCTCTACACTGTATTAATAAACACTGCAGCTAGCAGGCTGCCTAATATTGTGATTGCTAATAGATTTCCTTTCTACAGTTTCCATAGTGGATTCCTGTCTGAACTAAGAACCCATAAACCTAGAGGAAGTTTAGAGCCTGCTGCAGTTTGAATTTAAAATCTCCCCAAAAGGTCATGTGTTGAAAGTTTTGTTTTTAGTACAGCAGTGATCAGAGGTAGAGCCTTCGAAAGGCAACTGGGGGTTCTAACCTCATAGTTCGTCATTTCCTTGGTTATTGGGAAGTAGTAGAAACTTAGGCAGTAGGGTCTGGTAGACAGAAGTAAGTCCTTGGGGCCTACCCTTGAAGGCTAGACCTCATCCTTGCCTCTGTCTCTCTGTCTCTGTCTGTCTGTCTGCCTGTCTGCCTGTCTATCTCTCTCTCTCTCTCTCTCTCTCTCTCTCTCTCTCTCTCTCTCTCTCTCTTTCCCCCCTCCACCTTCCAGGACATAACGAAGTGAGCAGCTCTGCTCTACCATGTACTCTCCACCATGATGCTCAGCCTTCTCTCAGGCCTACAGTGATGGGGCCAAGCAGTTATAATTGGAAACCCCTAAAACTGTGAGTCAAAATAAACCTTTCTTTCTTAAGTTGATTTATCTCAGGCACTTTGTCACACTAGAGGAAAGCTATATAACACAGAGCCCATCCATCCATGCATCCATCCATCCATCCATCCATCCATCCATCCATCCATCCGTTCTTCTTTTACTGAGGTCCTACAATATACAAGTCACCGTGGAAAAAGATAGGCATCCATGATCCCAACTCTCCCAGAGTTTATATCCTGCTGAAGGAGATGTAACATGGTAATTTCAGAACACGCTATGAAGAGAAATAAGGAACTATGAGAAAGGATGACTAGGATGAGAGAAAAATCAGTTAAGACAGTCTATTAAGCTTCTCTGTGGTGAAACCAAACCTTCAATGCAGCCAGCCCCATGCCAATATGGACAGAGTATTTTAGGTCTGGAAAGTACACTTTCAGAGACTATACACAGCTACTTTTAGAAAATCCATACATTGGTCACGACTGTCTTATTCCCACTTCTCATTACAGGAATCTGTCTGAAGAGAGGAAGGAAGTCAGCAACATACAGGGGATGATGGCTATGTTCTTCTTCCACACAAGGCAACTTTTATAAATAGGAAGCACAGGTGACTTTCATGAGCATGATAAAAAAAAAATACGAGTTTCTTCTCATCTGTCTTCAAATAATTTCCATTTCCAGATGACCTCTCTTCAGAGAACTCCCCTAAATACAAGACTGTGAGTCTTGGTTCTAAAACTCTAGCTATTCATGAGCCAAAGATGAAGAGATTATACCACTTATCCCCACTGACTCTGTGGGATATCGGAGACCTAGCAGGCATGTACAGTTCTTCAAGAGCACACATCAACTTTTCTCAGCATTACAGGCACACGGTTTATAACAGATATTAGAATTCCAAGCCAAAGCAATATTTCTGCCATTAGCTTTGGAAATGAAACAGCTAGTGTTAAAGTCACTCCTTTACCTTGAGGAGTTTATACCTATTTTGAGATCATCTGTTGTCAATGGTATCCATGATAACCGTCTGTGGATAAGATCAGCAAGGTGTTGTTGGGAGTACATTTCCTCTGGTGGTAGGCAACTGCCTTAGGCTAGGCCAACCACAGCATCACATGCTGGTGCACTATTGGTCAGGACCAAGCAGGAGTTGGCCCAATGAGACTGAGTCTCAGGATTTTTTCCAGGGCAAGTAGGAGACACTTTCTTGGCATTGTGATTTCTAAGAAGATGGACACAAACCTGGAGATGCTGCCAGCGAGTTTGCCACCATCAACTTAGCACCCCCAATGGGGCTGGCAAAGAGTTGAGAGAACACAAGCAACCAGGGAGGCAATGTGTGACCCTCCCCTCATCCAGCTGCGCTGCAGGACTGACCTTTCACTAATGCTCAATAATAGATTCCTCTTTTATTTGACTAGTTTGTGCTGGATTTCCATCATTTGCCACCAAATGACTCCAGACTAATCTAGGTGTTCACAATGTGATCTTATAAATTGTTCTCTCCAGTTATCTGCAATTAAAGGCTTCCTTCAGGGAAGGCATCCAAGCTCATTCCTCAGTGAGCTTGTAAGTAACTCAGCCTTCAGCAGACCCCACAGAATTGTCATCCTTGACCTAATTCCAAATTTTGAAAAAAGCCAACTTTATAACTGCCTTGAGATTGCTAATTAGCCCATTTAGAAAAGATTGACTAAAGGGGTGGTGGAAGAGTAACCAGGAGGACTGACAACTGACATTTCAGTAGGTGCTTGTCTAAGTGCTAGAAATACAATAATGAAATGCGTAAGAACCTTTCAAGAATGAGGAGTGTGGGTTAGAGCCCTGACACTGGAGTTTCCACCAGTCTAACCTTCCCTGGGAGGCGAAGTTCCACCATGATGCACGGCTTCAAGGCCATGTGAGATCATGTTGCTTAACACGGATCTCAGTTGACCAGACCACCAATGTGTGCCTGGTGTGCGAACATCTGCTTAAAAACAAATCAGTCTCTCAGGCAGATAAACTGCCTATCTTAATCAAATAGATTTCCATTAGGTATACTCATTTATATTTGGTATGTTGCTGCATTTTTATAAAAGTGATACATTTTGGAACATGTAAACTTGATAAATTTTTTAGCTCCAAAAATATTGCTTGGTGGATAACAGAGTATTTTACTTGGATTTTTAAGAGCTTTTTAATCCCAGGTTAGTTAAAGAAATTTGCAGTTTGCAAATTGTGCTCTGTGGAACCCTGGGGTTCCATAGAGACAGCCTGGAGCCACTGAGAAGAAATAAGCCCTACTTTCTATCATGCCAACTCTGTCTTTATGGGTTACTGCCTTAGGGTGGTTCCCCTGGACACTCTAGTTGTGGTGATTTGTGTGCATGTGGAGAATTTGGAAAGTGGTTCCAGAAAGCTCCAGCTGTGAAGTGGGGGAGAAACTGAGAAATGGTAAGGAAATCAACAGGGGAAAGATTTGAGCAGATGAGTGGTTTGTATATCTGGGGCCCAAACTCACTGGAGATGTGTGGGAGACAGCTGCTTTAAAATGTGGGTTTAATTATCATTCAGGTCTGGAGAGGCAGACAGATCAGGAGCTGAATGATGTTAAGAACATGTTTTATTATACTCAGGAACTCAAGAGAAAGGGACAAGTTGAACCCATGGGGAAGCAGCTGGGTCTGCCAGGAGGTGGCCGAATGAAGAGGAAGCATGGCTTACTGCAGCTTCTATGAAAATAACAAGTGGTGCAGGGTAAGCAGATGTAGGGTAGGGAAGACTGCTGTTACGGTTCATGTCTAGTTTTTCTCCTCAAAGCCTCATGACGTCATGGGGTGACTTTCACAAACTTCTAGAGTTTGTAATTAATTCATGATCCAATGTTGGGATTAGGGGTGTGAGTGCTATACCTGCCCTGGGGTGGACAGCCTGAATGCAATCTACAGGAGAGAGAGAGAGAGAGGCTTGCCCTCTGCTGCCACTCCTCTCATTCTGCTCTTATTGTTTTGCTCTTTTCTGTCTCCATGAACTGCTGCCGCTCTGCCTTGGAGCCAGCCGAGTATGGACTGAAACCTTTGCAAACTGTGATCTAAATCAACCTTTCCTTCCTTAATTTTGGGCATCAGCTATCTTGTCCCAGCAATGAAAGAAAAGTAACCAAGACAACTGTCCTTAGCTGTCAGGGGCCTGGCCCCAGGTGCTGCTGGCAGGTAGATGGCAGTCCTGAGCAAAGGCCCCAGGAGAGCCTAAGGAGGAGATGGCTGAGCTATGTGTTCTGGTTTGCATGTGTAAAGGGCGTTTCCCAGTAAGTCCTTTTCATCACTACCATAGGCATTGGGTCACACTGATGTATGTGCTACCAAAAGGAGCACAAAATTGGGTTCTTATTGGGATGGGCAGTGTCTCTGGAGTAAGCAACACCCCATATGTCAAAGCATCAAATCCAAAAACTAAAAAAGTGTGGCTTTTCCAACCAGGTACCTGATGCCTCAGAGTTTCCCCACCAGGGGTATTTATCCGTCAATGCCCATATGTCAGTAACTAAGGGTGCTACACAGACCATTAATAACCTGACACCTCTTGTTGGTAACTGCTGAAAAACAGCCTTCAAGTGGGAGGCATAGAGACTTGTAGATAGCAGGACGCTGCTGGCCTCAACATGTGCAAGGAGAACTGACATGGTGCCTGGCTCAGGTGCCTGTGCACTTTGAGGTTCAGTTGAGCATCTGTAACATAAAATGGGGCCTTTTTTTATTTTAGGAAAATAGCTATGGAAATGACTTTAAAAGATTTGATGGTGAGCCAACTTCTAGAATCTGAACTTTGTGTCATTTTATTTAACTTTGGTCAGAAGGGAAAATTCTGGTTCCTGATGCTCCTTCTGGGCAGAAGAACGATTTCCTCCCTGTGTGTACTACAGCAGCATCTCTGGAGAATGTACTGTGAACAGCAATTAACAGATAGCTCTCACCTGTGACAAGAGACAACCAGCAGGCAGCTTGTGGTGGCAACAGCAGTCTATGTCAGGAATAACGCCTCTGAGTTCACATCGCCTCCACGCTGAGCTTAGGGAGGGTCTGCTCCTCTCTTCTTTTCTAATTGTCTCTCTCCCTGCCCCCTCTCTCACTGATTCTCTCTCTCCAGTCCTATTTCCCAGCTTATTCAGTTTGTGGTTTGTGGCTACCCATCTTTTTCCCTAACTGGTCAAGTTAAAAAATGCTTTTGTTGTTCTGGGGAGTACAACTATTTTGGTAGCTTTTTTTTTTTTTTAAATTTGATACAGGGTCTCACTATGAGGTTCACACTAGTAGTGATCCTCCTGTTTTAACCTCCCCAGTGCTGAGATCACAGGTGTGAGCCACCACCCTGCCTGGTTTTGGGGCCAGCACGGCATGGGGTATCAGAGATCGAACTCTGGTCCTCATTCTTACCAGGCAGGTGCTTAGACCATCAAGCTATCTCCCCAGTCTTTTTGTGGGTGCTGCACCAAATCACTTTTGATTTGATTTACTGAGAATCACCATACACTTAGCAGCAGCAGCAGCAGCAGCAGCAGCAGCAGCAGCAGCAGCAGCAAACTGTCAAAGTGCTTCAGTTCAGCACATGGCCTGGCACTCATGGAACGCGACTGTTCATTTTGGGTTCCCTTTCTTTTAAGAAAATGCTATCAGAAATTGTATTTGTTTGTCTAGTAGCATCTAAGCTAAGCTCCTCTTATGTAGGAGGGTATTCTTTTTTTTTTTTTTTTTGTGGAACCGGGGATTGAACTCAGGTCCTTGCCCTTGCCAAGGAAGCACTTATTCCACTAAGCCATCTCCCCACCCCCGCTCCTCTTATTTATACATCATGGTTGATTTTTTTTTCCTTGAGTATCAGCAGGAAACCCAGGGAAACAGCAACCACCCTACAGACCACTGAAGCAGAGTCCTAAAGTACAAAGTAAAATCTCAAGTTGTCATCCCTTATTAAATCCATCCCTTTTCTCTTCTCTTTTCCCTATCACTGTTAACATGGCAACACATGCATTGTGAACATTGCCACGTGCTGATTTTATGTCAACAGCTTCTCACACCAACCCAGACTCATCGGAAGCATGGTAAGTTAAGTTCTGGTTTAGAATTTCCTCTTTTCTTCATTGAAAATAAATAAGAGTTAGTCCCACCTCCCTACTTGACTTTGTGGCTTTGGCTCAAGCCTGTCACAGAATCAGTTTTGCTTCTCATAAATACCCACAGCTCAGGAACTGCCCCATCTCTCACTCCCAGTGTGTGAGGTCACTCCGCCCAGTTGGCAGCAAAGTTTGGACCACAGTGCTCTGGTTGGAGTGCTCCTCCCTCCAAAAGTTCTGTGGAAACTTAGCTGTTGTTCTGGCAGTGGGAGGAGCAGGGCATTTAGAAGGTGCAAGAGGCCGCAAGATTCTGCCCTCTGTGACAGGGTTAAGTTTGGCCTCCTCTTGCAACCTTCTGTCTTTCTGCCTCCACTAAGTGATGAAGAGGGAAGCCCTCGCGGGGTGCTGGCTCCTTGATCTTGGCCTTTCTAACCTCCAAGACTGTGAGAAAATTAATTGCTGTTCATTATAAATTACTAGTTTCAGGTATTCTTGGATAGCACAGAACAGGCTGAGACAGACACCCATTCCAATCACCTGGCTGAGTCCTGCCTGAGAGATCAAGAACTCCTTTTTTTTTTTCTTGCAGAACCGGGGATTGAATTTAGGCCCTTGTGCTTGCCAGGGAAGCACTTATTCCACCAAGGTCTCCTTTGAGACAGCGGCAGCAAGCCACACCTCACGCGTCCATCAGTCCTGTGACTGGCCCTTTTGGGTCAAAGTCTTGCTCCCCTCGGTTGAACAGGAACAGTAATCAGACTGTCTTGTCCTTCATAAATGTTGAAGGAATTGAAGGAAAGAATGAATGAGAAAAGGCACCCCCTGCCATGTCAATATGGAGCATCTTGATTGGTGCCTAATGCATAGCAGGTGACAATGAACACTGAACAGCTGAGCAAACGTACGAATGAATGAGATAAACCAGCACACGGTGCCGAGTAGCAGTAAATACCTCAGGATGATGAATGAAAACATGAGGTATGAAAATTGCTTTTCTTATGCAAGGGCCAACATAATTGAAAAATACAATGTCCCTTCATCTAAAGTTGTATAACTGGGGAGATGATAATTATATCTCCACCTAGCTCTGAAACAGCAACTGGCTTGAAAATATCATTAAGCTAAAGGGCAATCATGGTTATTTGCTCTGGTATTATTAAAACAGCTTCAATTTTAGTCTCCTCCAGAGTCATTATGGAGCACTTGCCTGCATGGACCCAGTGGGGCCCAGATCCGTGGCCCACAAAGATCCCAATCTTACAGCTCTAGATGAAGGAGCCAAGTCTATGCAGCCTGAGGTGGCTATTCCTACCCTCATCCCACCTACAATGACCTAAAGAGAATCCCTTGAGTCTGTCGTGCTAAGTGAAGTAAATCAGACACAGAAAGTTAAACATGGCATGCTTTCTCTTGTATGAGAAATCTAACGTAAAACAGCGTAAAAAAGCAGCATAAAAGAGAGGTGATAGGAAATGGGGAGACAGACTTTGTGGAGATGGGAAAGGGATTTGGAGAAGGGGGAGAAAGGAGGAAGGGGAAGCAGAAAGGATTAAGATGGGATATGGGTACATATCAATGCCTCATGATGAATGTACTCATTATGTATCACAAACATACTCATAAAATTATAAATTTATTTGAGAAAAGAAAGAATCCCATGGAGTCATCACCTGTTTTTAGGCTCAGCATACGGAGCACACAGTTCTGGGTCTGGGTCCAAAACATGCTCCATTTCCTTTGGGGCCTTTTCATACATCTTTTTTCTTTCAGTCAGGCCCTTGTTTGTCTCCACCGGAGGGAAGTCGTAATAGCCTTTCCTCTTGGCTTTGAGGCGCAGCTTGTTCCGATAGTGCTCGATGTCTGACTTCTGCTTTAGGGCTTTGTTCACCTGAGGAAAGAGGTCATGTCAGGCCACAAGCATGGTGACAAGTGGGAGATTTTTCACTAGAAAGCCACAACTCCTGGAAGAGCCACCCTAGAAGTCAACTCTGGTTCTTGGAGCCAGCCAGACCCACCCATGTGGCCACTGAGTCACCCGAGTCCTTCTGTCAAGACTCCCTTTGCCCGAGTCTTCCTGATGCCACTCTCAGCTGGGTCTGATTCTGGACTCTTTGCTTTCTGACCTTTGCCTTAATTCTGCCTACACTTCTCTGGGTCCATGGCATAGAGGGCTCTTGCCTGGCAGCCCAGCTAATTGTTGGCACCCTGAAGCTAGTGCCAGCCCTTGGGACCCTAGCGCTCCCCCTGGCCATTAGCAGTGGCCCAGATGGATGAGACAGCCCCATAGTGGGTGAGCTAGAATGAATGGGTGGGAAGGCAGAACAAACATTCTGTTCCCAAGGTCTTGCCACATGAACAGCCTGCATGGGAAAACACATTTCTGTAAGTCCATGTCTCTTTGAAGACAGATATTATTTTAAAGCTCTGCCTGACTATGAATGCCAACCAAATCCTGCTGTATGAGGAAAAGCCAGCAGTCTAGTCTTTCAGAAGGGAACATGGCTAACAGCCCACTGACCTGTGAAAGATGTAAGCAGATGGCCATGCTTCGGAATAACAAATGATGAGGATGTCACCATCACCCATTTCTGAACTTTCTATGCTGTGATTATGTTTTCTTTAAAATAACCTTTAAATGATAATGTTCTATAATTCATAAAAGGAAAATTCATGGCTTAGGGGTCATGCTTTTTTCATTTAGGCCAGCCACTTGTAAGAAAAGAAGAAAGAAAATTATAGAGCAATCTGTATGTAGCTCCACTGGGCCACAGATTACAGAGAGCAGTTTAGGGCTCCCTTCCAGTCCAAATGGCAGCAAAGTCCATTCCTCTCGCTGTCCAAATGTAGCCAGGACTCATTTCTGGACAGGGAAAAATACTTGTCTGTTCTCCTGTGACAGGGTGGTGAGCTTGGGAAGAAAAGGGGGTGGGAAGTCAGATCTGCCCCAGCTTTGGAGTCTGTCATGATTGACACTCTTATCATTAAGCTGTGACAGAGCCATCCAGCCACGGTAGCCTTGACTGGGTCCTCATCAAGACCAGCCTTCTTGGGTTTAACACGGCAGGCTCACTTGTCTGGTAGTGGAACTACACCCAAGGAAAAGGCTCAGTGGCTGTGACTGGTTTTAGGAAGACATCCAGGCAAACAATAGAATGATGGGGGATAAGGTAGGCACAAGGGATGATCAAAAAATACGATGTGTTTAGTGAAAATTTGTTGTAGTAAGAGACACTTTGTCACTAACCTCCCTAAGAATACTCTTTTCATTTCAAACACACTTAACCCATTGTTCTTGGCACTTTTTGAAGGAATTCTGGAAGCCTTCTTTTGTGAGTGTCTTTATGAGGTGCAATAAAAAATATGTGGCATGCTGCTGCCGGGTGCCATTCAGCAGAAAGGCGAGCTCATGAAAACATTATGCCGTGTCACCTTATGGACCAGATGTAGTCAACTGTGTGACTTCTGGTTAGTCCCCAGAGTCAAAATGACCATGAAATGTAAGCATTTTGAATTGATTCAGGACCTCAAGGCAGCCATGAAAGAGCAACTAAAGACATGAAAGTGGAGTTCCAGAACTGCTTCTGACAACGGTAAGAATGATGATGTAAGTATATGTGAAGTGAGGGGAGTATGCTGAGAGGAATTAATGGCAATGTATCCTTTACTGTAATCAATCTTTTGAATTTAAGTATTCATTGTATATTTTGATCATACCGCATATGAATCAATCCTTCTTGTGGAGTAACTGATAGTAACAAGAAAGTGCTTTTGTATATTAGATAGTTTCACCCCCTTACATACACCAACTGATCTGGGCCTCAGAGCAGTTCCATTTTATAGGGGAGCTGCCATACATGCAGGAGTTAACTAACCTGGCTAAGGTCATACAGAGAGGAAGTGCAGGAGGGGGGATTTGAACCCCTGAAGCCCAGCTTGAGGCTGCTTTTTAAGCACAATGCTGTTGAAGACAAGGAAGGAGCACTGGACAGGGAACCAGGGTACCTGAACGTTTTGGCTGCCACCATGACCTTCAGTGTGGCTTTGGGCAAGCCATGTGACCCCCTCAGACTTTAAAGGTTTTGTTTAAAATGGAGGAAGTGGAAGCAGAAGTTTCTGAACCAGGCACATTAGCATTTTTATAAATATCCCGGATGGTGAGGCATTTCACATGCTACCTCCACACCCAGGGGAGCAGCGCTCGGGTGTGTCCCTTTGGATGTGATAGGAAGAGGAGTTTAAAACTTAGGAAATTCCCCACCTGTTGTAGGTAATAATGGTGGGGTATATATGAATGTGATGGTTAGCCAAACCTGATGTCTCATCTATCACCAGAGAAAAGCAGGAGCATGTGTTTGAGTCAGTGTGTGTGTGTGTGTGTGTGTGTGTGTGTGTACACACATACATGTAATGTGAATTTTTACAAGCAGTTTCTACAAGCATATTCTTAAAAATTCATAAACATTTTTAGCCCCCTGGATATTCTGCTACAGAAATGGAAGACAGAAGATAATTTCTACCTGACTTCTCAGCCTCCACTCTCTCGCATCTCTTAATCAATGACCTATTATCTATAAATCACCTATTATCTGTCAATCATCTATTATCTGTCAAGCACCTATCTGTTATCCCTATCATCATATATTATCTATTAGTTCTGGTTTTCTTTGGTAAAATTATCACTCTCTGACATAGGTTACAGGCTTCTCTTTTTCACTCAGGAAAGTTAATTAACATTATGATATCCATTGAAATCCCTCTGAAAACAATCAGCCCGAAGGAGTAAGTGTCTTTTCAAAGCTGGTAGTGGGCCATATCCCTGTCTACGTGACAATACTTCTCCACCTTCCGGTTAATCCACGCCCTCCCATAACTTCACCAACAACATCTCTAGTGGATGTGAAGCGTGCAGAAGAAAAGTAGATTGGTGTGTGCATGCATGTGTGCGCGTGTGCGTGTGCTTGCGTGGGTGCGTGTGCATATTGGGGGCCATAGAGCATCTCTTGGTTCTTCGCACAGCTACAGTGCTTTTAAGGTGGCCTAGAGCTGCAGGCCCCAGGATGGCCGAGTCCCCCCAGGCCTGCCTGGACTCGCCGCGCCGGGTCCAGCTGTGGCTCACCTCGCCGTTGAGCACCGCCGAGGAGTCCTGACTCCTGTCCGAGGTGGGCGGCACCACTGGCAGGGCTGTGGGCTTGATCGCGATGAGCTGCACGGACCCAGACGACGTGTCGAAGGGGTCGGCTGCTACTTTGCCAGAGCTGTCGAACAGAACGGCGCCCTCCTCTTCGTCGCTGCCGCCGGGCACTAGAGCACAACACAAACCCACCGGTTCTGTGATGCAAGGGAGAATGGACCGAAGGCTCGCTGGCCCTGCAGGGCGTCCCTTTCCTCAAAATCACCTCCGAGACCACAGCACCTGGTCCTGGGCAAGCGCCCCCTGCTGCTCAGACTTTTCTTTTTAAAATTAAGACCTGTACAGTTATTCACAGTACAAGATGCAGACATGATATTCTGTCCAAACACTATTACTACAATGAATAACCACTACGAAGACAACAATATGCAATGTATTAATTACTGTAACTGTCCTACTGACCTGTTTTGAAACTGTCTTATTGCCATTTGTTTCTCAATAAAATTAATAAAATAAAATCCCAAAACGAATTTATCCCTTTAAAAAAAAGACCTGTACGATTTACCCTGCTACTGTGTGCTCAGTGGATAAGAAAGAGCTTTAAAGATGTGAATTTAAGTAGCAAAACCCATCTCCAATCTGTGACCAATAGCATTAAAAAAAAAAAAAGTAAATTTGTCTTCTATGTTTTTAGAAATGAGAACAGTCAATGTGGTCAAACCCTGTAACTATTCTTAAAATCTGAACACCACCAGCGCAGTGGCCTTCAGTGCAGTCCTTGCCGCAAAAGCCGTCGAGTTCTGCGCTACGTTAAATGTGTTCTCTTTTCCTTTCTTTGTCTTTTGGAAGGCAGCTTCTCCCATGATTTGAGCTTTGGTTGCTTTCATTTGTTAAAACAAAAGAAAGCTATGAAATAATTTACCAGAGAAACTAATGTGAAGCTACAGATGAGTCCCCTAATTAAATAGACTGGTTTCTACCCACGCTTTATTAAATTAATTCTTCTATCGAACAGATCACTCTGCTGCAACAGCTAAAAGGCACCAGTCGGCTTTGCGCTTCCATAACTGAGCACAAAGAAGTTCCAGAGCCACTGGCATTTTGCTGATGTATTTGTTCTTAAACCATAGACCTGTGACATAACTAGGAAACACAGCGCCTTGAGCAGGGCTTGGCAAGAGATAAATTAAGCCTGTTCAAATAACTAACCCAGTAGACAATTGAGAAGCAAAATAGGTATTATATAAAATATGAATGTAACAGAAGCACATTCATCTTTCCTCCTATCTGCTCAAGAGATTGGGATGTTATTTAAATTATTGAAAAACATATAGTTTATGGTATTTTTGTCATCATAATCACAGATCCGTCAAATTATTCAAGTATATTATTATTTTACAGTGTGGTTAGGACACCTCAGAGTCTAATAATGGGGTTATAATTAGATTTTTTTTTTAAAGTTCTGGGGCCTAATTTGCAAATAGCAGGCCACAAAGCAGCCAACAGCAGAGAGAAATCTCTATTTACACACACACACACACACACACACACACACACACCCCTCCCTAGCTTCCATATTTTGCAGTTGCACTTTTGCAGATTCACTGTTTTGCAGGTTTTCGAAAAATATTAGTCTAAATTTTTTATCACAGATTTTTCGCTATTGTGGGATTTTACAGCACCATACAGTATATATATTAAAATGATGTAGGTTTGTGAGTTTAGAAAATAGCTAAGAACATTAGAAGTGTTTTTTAAAGAGTAGGAAAGGTTTATAAGAGTGTGGGGCTTATAAATCCTTAAAATATATATAAATACTAAAATAATGTTGCGACTTCGCTGATTTTCACTTATCATGGGGGTGTTTGAAATGTAACCGCCATGATAAGTGAGGGGCCACTATCTATATAACTTTATTGTTATTGTTATTATTATTATTATTGTTATTATTGTTATTATTATTATTATTATATTTGGGACAGAGTTTCACTATGCAGGCCAGACTCATAGTGATCCTCCTGTTTTCAGCCTCCCCAGCGCTGGGATTACAGGTGTGCACCATCACAATGGAACTCAGTGGTTGGCTCAGCGCCCCAGGGGTGGGGCTGGCACAGCATGTGATGCTGGGGATTTGACCATGGTCCCTGTGCTTGCTGGCCCTCGGAATGCTTTCTGTAGATCTTTTATTTATTTTTTATGTATTTAGGACAGGGTCTACAGGGTCTCACTACACAGATCAGACTTGCAGTGATCCTCCTATTTTCGGCCTCCCAAGTGCTGGGATTACAAGTGTGCACCATCACGCCCAGTCTCAATCACCATCTCAGTGCGCCCCAGGGGCAGGGCTGGCACGGCATGCCAGGGATCAAACCCAGGCCGCTGCACTCTGCCTAAGCAGGCGCTTTAGCCCACTGAGCTATTTGGCCTGCCTGTCTTTCTGTAGATCTTTACACGACTAGTTGCTCCTTGAAGATCATTTTTCCTAACCACCAATTTACTGCGATCCTGTCATCATCTTGCTGCATTTTCTTCCTGACTCTTACTTCTACTGATTTACTGTACTGACTTAAAGTCTGACCATCCCTGCCAGTAGACGATCAGCTCCACTTGACCATTTTTTCAAAGGCTGATGCCGATTGCCCAGTGCATGGTGTCTCACAGGCCGCCGGCCTTCAGTAAAGACTTGATGAGCCCATGAGTAAGTGAAGGAAAAATGTCCTGCCTCTCCAGACTTGGAAGAAAAGATCTTGCTGGTACTGGCAGACCAGTTACCAGGTAGAAGGTAAAGTCCCGCTCTCGCCGCACTGCTGAGGGGTAGAGACACCACAGCTTATTGCTTCTGGGTGCTCTTACTCCTGATCCTGCAGACAGGGTTAGGTGGACAGCTTAACGAAAACAGGGCAAACTTTTTTTAAAAAAAGACATATTCTGATTAACACAACAATTCTCCTAGGTTGATCGTTGCTGTTTTTTTAAAGAGATCGATTTCTAAATATTTATTTATCTTCTGCCCTAAAACACTTTATTGAAAATTATGTTAAAGACATTGCATTAAACATGAGCACATTAAAATACTGTGAGTATATTTTAATGAACATAGATTCATGAGGGGTTTTAATGCATAATTATTCCCTGAAGGAAAAAGCAGGGGGTGTTAAAGGCAAGAGCCGCAGTTAAACTGAAGAAGTATTTAGTATACTGTCACATCGAGCCACATACTTCTTGTATCTTGTGGCTTATTTTCATCATTGGTGTTCACTTCAGAATATTACGCTGGAAGAAGAGATTTCTTTTCATGTTTGAATTGGCATTGGGAGGAGCCCTTCACTGGAGGTAGAGAATCCTGTGCAAGAACTCATGCTCTTTCTTTCCAAAGTGTTGGTTAAAGTTCAAAGACAAGTAAACCTATAACTAAGCATCACTACCTTCTGGTGTTATTTGATATGCTCACTACCATGATTTGATCAGTCCACATGGATCCCAGTATTCAAAATGACACTGTACCCCATGAATGTACCCAATGCTCAGTAAAACAAGAAAAGCAAGTCTCTGGGCTGGCCAAATAGCTCAGCAGATTAAAGAGCCCGCAGGCAGGCAGAGGGACCGGGGGTTTAATCCCCAGGCCTGCTGTGCCATCCCACCACCCGCCTCCAGGGTGTGCTGAAACAGCAATTGAGACTGGGTGCATTGGTGCATGCCTGTAATCCCAGCTCTTGGGAGGCTGTAAACAGGCGGATCGCTACGAGTCTGATCTAGTAGTGAGATTCTGAGCACCCTGTAGACCTCCCCCAAAAAAAAAAAAAAAAAAAACAAAGAAAGAAAGAAAAGAAAAGCAAGTCTCCACCTCACTGGGAGAGCAAAGAACAAATTAAAGCTGGAACTGTGTTCCTGAGCTTGTAGCACTGAAGGATCTTCCTTCATGCCTTCAGCCTAGGCTGCTCCTCAAGACCCTGCTGAGGAAGTGACAATTCACCCTCGAAACCCTAATTCTTGTTCCTCTCTTGCCTCATCTTCCCATGACTATCCAGAGATAAAGTCTGGTTAGATTCTGAGTCCTGACAGTGAAATCTCTCGAGAGACACTTAAAGGGTTTAGGGATGTTGTTTGCTCTTAAATGATTGAAATAGTAATAAGAATATGTATATCTCTGTATCTATATATTCGAATCTTGAATTTACTTTTAACTTTACTGGAAAAACACATTTTCAAAGGTGACTCAGAAGTTCAAATGTCTGTATTTGGTTGAGAAAAACATCTGAGTGCTTTGGTTTTCAAAATCCCAGCTGTCGTATCTAAGTTTCCATCTTCCTTTTGAACATTTCCATGAAGTAGACCCTCAAACGGCCCTGCAGTTCTGGTAGCTAGTGAGTGCACTAAGCTACAAGGACCATACCAGCCACATTGTTAGCAGGGCAGGGTCTTTTCCTTTAATGTTTCTGTTTTTACAAAAGATGAATATTAGGAGCTACAGGTGCAACAAACCTAGCAGAAAACAGGAACAGCGTTAGAATCGTAGCCTAGTACATTAACATTATTAACAAACTTTAGCTACCCTAGACTAGGTTAGACATTAAACTGTAAGACAAAGTGAATATTTGGCACCAGAAGAATCATCTATTCTCAAAAGTTGCATCCAATAATGTGCTTAATAGTTTTTGCAGGCCAGCAAAGGGATCGAAATACAGCATTCTGATTTGCCCACAAACCCATGCAACATTATTCCCTATCTTCCTCCTCTTTCCCTCCCTCTCTCCTTCCTTTCCTCCCTTTGGTTCCACCTTCCAATTCCATCAAATAAATTGTTGATTTTATTGTTAACTCTTACCTAGTATTCAAAGGGAGGGGGAATCTTCTGAGTGAAAAGGAAAAATGTGATTCTCATAGAGGTTTATTTTGGAATGATAATGTGGTTCCATATCTGTCAGGTTTTACACAAAACGAGCTGGTCCTATCATTCTAGCTGGAAATTCCAAACCTAAGCCTCACTGAACAGAAACCTGTGGTAAAACAGAAGTGACAACCTTGGGGATTCACTGGGTTTACTTTTGGCCCAAATCAGACTCAATCAGGGAGGTACTTTAAGCCTGGGAAAGATGGCTTCTTAATAAAAACAAATAAAAGCCTCAGCCTGAAACAGTAATTACATTTTATTCATGCACTGTCTGTCATTGTTTCTGAACCCAATATTTATAATCAATGTGACTTTAAAAAAATTAGGTTGGGAGAGGGTAGACAAACAGGAGCAACAACTGTAGTCAGTAGAGACCCTTACAGCAGGGCAGTTTTAGGAGCTCAGTGGGGAGAGAGGGGATCAGAAACCACATACTCTACAGATCAAACGCAGAGGAGGGAAAGGATCACATGCGAATGGCTACTGACTGACAGAGGAGTCTGTACTTTACACCTTTTTACGCAAGAAAAAGCACATCCAACAATAAGTACATTTCATTTTATGAAAAGAAAACAAAGCAAGCTGATAAGACACAAAGGTAGGTACGTGCTGCCTCACACATAGTAAAAAGGCCAGAGAAACACACAGTGAGTTATTCAGAGTCCGTCAAAGTCTGGGGTGGGACAGTGAGGAGGTACCTAGAGGACAGAGTGGCTTCTGACTTCCTAAACTTCCAGAAAGCGTATAAAGGAACTAAAGAAGGGGGGGAAGGACAGAGGCAGTGTGGAGGAGGCAGGATGAGAAGGTGGAGGGGCACCATCTTGGTGAGCTGGCCATGGCCCCTGTGGCATAGCAGTACCTCAGAATCCACAGGGAATTGGCTGCAGGTGCTGTTCAAGTTCCTTATCTAAATGGCATAGAATTCACAAGGAATCTGCACACATCCTCTCAGCATTCTAAATCACTTCCAGGTGACGTGTAACACTTAAAACAGTAGTAATTGCACATAAAGAATTATTATTGCTTTGGAAATGATGATAAGCAAAAAAAAAAAAAAAAGAAGAAGCCTGTCTATGTCAGGACAGCCACAATATTTTCCCACTACTTTCAATCCACTATTGGTAGACTATAACACTGCAAAACCCTTGGACATGGGGGGATGGCTGTGTTCAGTTTTTTAAAAATCTTCTGTATGGCTCCAGTGTCTATTGTCTGTGCTGTCACAGTGCTCTCTCTGCCCTGTCTCTTAGCATCTTGCCATGGGAAGAAAAAGAAAGTTGCCAAGCACAAGTCCCTCTTTCTGAGCTCAGAACTTCCTTCTGGAAAATTCCTTATGTGCCTCCCTGGCAGAGAACTGATAGCAGGATTTCTAGTGGTCCCAGAGGGGAGTTATTCCAGAAAAATCCCAGAGGTCACAGCCTAATTCTGATGCAGAAAGCAGCTTCCATCTTTGGGAGCACACAGAGTTCTAGGGACAAAAAATTTAAGAATCAAATACGCATGAGAATTTAACAAGTGTTTTATGTAATAGCGGGAAATGGGGACAGGGACTGTGTTTTCTCTGAAGAATGCAAATCTATCTATCTATCCATCTTTCTTTCTTTCTTTCTACATTTTGTATCTCTTTTAGACAGGAAAAAAAAACAGGTAAGTGAAATCTGAAAACAAAAGAGTTCTTTGGCACTAGCTTCAAGAGAGAGCCCTGCATTGCACTTCTTCAAACCCCTTCTTTGAAAGGGAAGCCCAGCTAAGCAGCGCACCAGGATGTGGGGCTCTGGCACATCTGTAGGTTCACCCGGCATCTCTGCAGGGCCCCAGCCACAACTCTCTGGAATTCAGAAGGAATTTTCTCTGATATGCATTCAAAAGTGCTGGGTCCTTGCATTCTGGGCTCCAGCAAGCCAGCCTCACATGCAGAAAGACCATGAAGGGATGAGGGTCAGAACCAAGGTGGCCCAGGAGGACCGCAAGGCAGTCCCATGATGCTCCACAGACGCGATGCATAGCTGGTGCCCTACACAACAAGGGAGCTCAAAAAGACACAGATATAAACCTCAGACACTAACACATCCGAGAGAGGAAAATGATCCGTGTATGACCAAGATGAAACAGTTAAGTCTCCCAGGAGAATGAAGCACAAGGCTGAGTTTTTATTGGCAAATCAGTCTACTGGTTTTTTTTTTGGGGGGGGGCAGTTACATCGGCAGTGTCTACATTCACTAGGGCAGACCGAACTCCTGACACTCATCAGATATATGGGCAGGAAATGGAAAGAAATCTTCAAAATGACCAGCATTTCAGAGAGCAGCTGCCTGAGCAGACCTGGTGCCAGAAATCACATCCATCCATTCCAGGATGAGGCACATCGCAAAGCAAACATCACTTTGTTTTACAAGGGTTTTTCTAAGAGACTAAGCAGTTCCTTAAGAGCAGGAGCAGAGGAGGTACAACACAACAACCCAGAGAAAGGGTTAAAGCAGTCATCTAGGAGGCTCTGGCTCTTGTGGACAGAATAGAACGCAGGGAGGGGGTTAGATCACCCCGGGCGTGTAAGTGGGTGCTCGTGTGTGCAAGCACCCGTGTAAGGGGCTAGGGTGGTGCTTGGCAGGCAGGCTTCTCACCGTTTCTCTTCCTTGCCTCCTCCTTTGTCACTTTCTGCTGTGCCATTACGTTCTGGGGTGAGCGCCTCCCTGA
Source organism: Octodon degus (assembly GCF_000260255.1). Classification (NCBI taxonomy): domain Eukaryota; kingdom Metazoa; phylum Chordata; class Mammalia; order Rodentia; family Octodontidae; genus Octodon; species Octodon degus. Next base: position 15,079,585 of record NW_004524594.1, read on the forward strand.
GCTGGGCTTCCCTGATTCGTTGCTGATGACAGAGCCATTCTCACTGGGCGACCTGCTGAAGTAACCATAGCAACAGGGAAGATGGTAAGTTTCAACTAGAACAGCCACCTCTCAAGGTTATTTTGCACAGTTCATGCCTCTAGCTTTTGGGTTTAGTTTTACTGGCAAAGAAGAAATGATACAGGAAAAGAAGAAAACCAAAGCCACCCACGCTGAAGGGATTTTGCCTGGCTCAGCTGGCTCTGCAGACAAGTTTAGTAAGCACAGCCCGAAGGCCCTTCTCAGATTCATTAACACACAGTGACCATGGAAACAGGGCCACAGTGTTTGTGTAGCATGCCCTCCTTTCAACACACGCCACGCTGGATGCTGAGTGTTTGAAGCACAAGGGCCTCTTCAGACATGTACAAGCCATGGTTCTTTTTGACTATTTTCTTCATGGCGTAGACCTTGCCTGCTGAAGATTAAGTCACCCACCATGGGGACTTCACCCTGTCAATCACACATAACACACACACACACACACACACACACACACACACACACACACACACTTTCTTTAACTAGAAATCACATTGTAAAACAGCCAACTTGTGTTACTTGTTCCTTTAAAGTTTTGGAGACACTTTTTGTGTACCTCTTCGTGCCAGGCATCCAGGCCTACAGACACTGACCCACACCGTGATATTTCAGAGTGCCATCAGGAGCTCCTACTGTGTGCTGAGTTCCCCCCCCAGTGGTTGTGAATCAGCATGAGGCTCCTCTGACATGATGATCAGTCTTAGTCAGTAAGTGAGTAATACTCCATTGTGTAAAAATACATCTTTTTCAACCATTCCTCAGGTGATGGGCATCTTGGTTGTTTCCAAGATTTGGCTATCACAAATTGTGCTGCTATAAACATAGGCACACATA
>NW_004524594.1:15080674-15104689 GCF_000260255.1 Octodon degus
CCCACAGCCTCTCCAACATTTGTTGTTGGGTGATTTCTTTATGATAGCCATTCTTTCTGGGGTGAGATGATATCTCAATGTTGTTTTAATTTGCATTTCACGGATGGCTAATGATGTGCAGCATTTTTTCATGTATTTATTCGCTTCTTTAATTTCATCCTCTGAGAAGCGTGTGTTCATCTCCGATGCCCATTTCTGGATTGGGTCTTTCAGTAAGTGAGGACTGCGGAGCTGGCAGAGGCGAAGTGTGCTGTTCACAGCAGGACTGCGCAGTGGGATTACAGCCAGGAATCCCCCTCCATCCCTCCTCAGAATACTCTTCTCTGATGTTCCCAATAGGGACCCCAGATGAGGGCGGGCCTCAAGGCCTTCTCCTCTTCACTCAGAACCAGACTCTCACCTTCCGTAACTCTGTGGGAAAGTGGGTTCTCTAAAGACCTCTCATGGGCCTCAGCTCACACCAGCCTGGGTGGACCAAGTGCCAAGACCAACCACCTGCCTCTAGAGAAGAGGGCCGTCGGGAGGCAGACACCTGGAGGCTTGTCTTTAGTGCCATTTGTCCACATTTAGCAAAAAAAAATTAGCAGGGATTGAGACCACCCCAATCCCTGCTCCACGGAAAACTGACAGGGAATCAGTGCCTCATCTGAGGGAGGTAAGCAGCTTGCGGCCAGGTGGGAGCTGTGTGTCCTAGTGGACGTGCTGCCCTGCTACTTCCTTCTCCTCTGGGAGCCTAGAGCTCTCGGTTCCGCAACGTTAGGACCCTAAACTCACCAGCAGTGAGAAAACTAGAATGTCCCAGGACGAGGCAGCATATGTAAGAGTGTCTTGTGGGCTGCAGAGCCCAACTTCTACACACAGGCGAAGTCTGGGAAATATTTACTCTATTCATTCTTTGGGGATTCCTAAAGTGCATTAGCATATCAAAGGCTCGGCTGGCGCTGTCATAGATTCATTTTGTTTCATTAAATCCAGCATTTTACAATTCATGTGGCCATAAGTCTCTTTTACCATAAAACATTTTAAATATCCTATAAAACTAGTAGTCTGGGAAATGTAGTCTAGGAAAATATAGATTGGGCATTAATTAATGAACATGTATTATTTATTTACCCAGAAGCTATTTGATTACTGAATATGGGTTGTATATATACACATATGTGGAGAAGACATACACTCCTGGGCTATTTTCAGAATCTCATAATTAACAGGACCCACTCTTCCAGGTAGCTTTATTGGAATAAAAGGCTTTCATTTAGTTCTTGGGGGAAAAGGAAAGAGAAAGGCTTTTTGTAACCTATTTTACACCTGCAAATTACTTAATTATTTAGTGGCATTTTAAGACCCTTTCCTTCATTTGATCTTGCAACAATTTTCTGCCTGTTCCTCTCACTCATTCCAAGGAAAGGTGTCCACAAGAGAAGTTCTACAGAGAAAACCCAACTCTGTTCTTTGTTTTCACTTGTAGAGTTCTGTTTCCATGGCGCCATCTACTCCAAACTCCTAATCAGAGACCGAGACCGTGTATTTGTACTTACATGACAGCAAAATGTTTCCGAAAGCAAACAATATCATCTGTGAGATTGAACTCAATGGTTCCCCATTCTGAGACCAGCGATGGACCCAGAGCCCAGAAAGAGAGTTTTGGGATGGAGATGAATCAACCACTGAACAATTACAGCCCATCACTAAGTGTCCTTTGCTAATGACTGTCCTTATGAAGTTGATTCTTCATCTTGGCCTATCAGCTTCAGCCACAAACACATTAGTACCCCCAAGACCTAGACTTGATGGAGGAAAGGGACCTACAATATTCATCAGACTGCCTAGGAATGACTGAATCTTCAGATTTCCATTTTACAATGGAAACATGTTAATAACTATCAAATCATTGGTTTCTCCTATTTTCATTTACAAAACACTTTGGGCTATCTAACAGACCCATCTTGCCCAGGGTTCCTGCGGTTTCTTTCTAGGTTGAATGAGGAAACTGACATAGAAAGATGAAGAACCCAGAAACATGATTCATGTTGGATTTAGCATTCAGGATCTTCTGTAATGATCTGAGACTTTCTTGATCAGTTAAAGGTGAACATAGATGAGGTTTCTACCACAGTCTGGGCAATGATACAGCTGGCCTACAGTAAGATCGCATTTTTATGATGAAATAATAATGAAGCAAAGATAGAAAACACATAATACTATAGACATTTTCTTTATCTGTTGTTTCACAAACTAATATTTCTTAATACAAATCTGTAGTAAATAAATGAACTCAATTAGCAAGAGTCAACTCCTTGCTAACCCAAGAAGAAATACTCATTCCAATATAGTTCTTAGAAATTAATCTTGACACAATTTACTCAACAAATAGGTGGAAAATAATTTTTATTCTTCTTGGAAGTGCTGTGTTAATAGTATCCTAATGCTAGTAATTCTATTTCTTTTTAGTATCTTCTAAATAGAAAATAAATAACTTGTCAGTATGCTTTTATTATATCTGACAAAGGTCATAATGAGAATAATTGCTGTAGAAAACACTATTTTCAAGCCAGCTCAACTCAGATCAATCATCAGTTGCATCTCTGTGTGTCTCAACTCCATTTTGCCGGGGCTCTTCCCCAATGCCGTGATGGTCCCAATTTGTTCCTATCTCTGTAATCAAGCCTTGGGGAAGTCTTTTACCACTCCTTCTCTGAACTTGACCTCATGACAAAGCAGGACACAGGCAGAGAGTTGGGAAATGTTCATATTTGCGGGCTAGTTATTCTTGTTGCCCTTGGACTCACCTTGGGAGAAAGCCTGGGCTAGCCTGCTGGAGGATGAGAAACCAGATGGAAAGAGGTCTCCATGACATGGGCCACCCCAGACAGTGAGTCAGCCTGCTAACATAGCACTATGCTTCCCCTCCCCTTCCGTCTCTCTGTCCTATTATTGTGGATTTCTTGCCTTTTTTGTACTCTTTACCATTTGACCTAGAAATAAATAATACCTTATCTATTTCATTACTTATTGTTTATCTTTCCTCACCATATTATAAACTCCATGAAAATATCAACTCTGTCTTGTTCACTGAAATATCTCCAGTGTTTAGCAAACAAGAAACATACACAGTAATACATATCTGTCAGATAAAGAGAGGAAACGAAGGAATAACACAGGAAAGAGGTGGTTTTTCCCATCTCCAGTGGCTTCAGGCAAGATAGGAGGGAGTAGGTGATGGATGTTGGTCTTGCCAGCCAACAAGACCTACCATGGAGCTCGTGACCTCTTTCTAAAGCTACTGATAAGTGCCTGTAATGAGTCTCTAACCTAAATTCTCCCACTTATCATCCACATTGCTGTCAAAATGGTGCTTTTAAAATAAAAGCTGGATGTCACTGTTGTCCAAAAGAACTTTCAATAGCTTCTCATTGGCTACAAAGTAATGGTCTCCTTAGCCTGGTGGTCAAGATGGTCTATCATTTTAATCCATCTTCTCATTTTGTCCTTCACAACATCCCAAACTGTGGGAATCCTCACTGTCCTGTTCTTTCCCCACTATTTCAGATGGATCCTTTATCTCTTCCCCCCTACTCAGACCACCCTACCCCTCAAGGCTTGCTAACAACCTGCTCCAAGATGTCCCCACAGGCAGCATTAAGTTCTCCTCCTCTCTTCACTGCAGCATTTAGACCCAACATGGGCCCTCACACATTGTCACGCTTGGCATTCCATTATTTATCTCTCTATCCCTTCCTTCACAAGATCCTTGGGTCAGCAATTAATCTCCCACATTTTTATAGCTCTCTTGATGCCTGTCAAAGGGCTCTGTTCATGGTAAAAACTCAATAAAGGGTTTTGACTGGAATCAGAAACTCTATTGAGAATCTGCCAGGTAAATTCCAAGTATCCTGAAAGAAAGGCACTGCTTTCAACAGACATGAAAACCACAAGGGTGATACTGGAGCCAAGTTTGCTAGCATAATAGAGGACCTAAATTTCCATGGTAATGGCTGATCAGTGACATAAAGTCTCATAATGGTAACCCAGAGAGAGCATCTCTCTTAGTCTCCTTTGCAGTATGCAAAATGAGCATGAAGGGGACTTTCTGAAGAGAACCGAGTAACCCACTTGAGGCCACAGCTTCTCCTACAGATTTCTCTTGCTGACAGGGAAAGGCAGCAGTTGGCCCCTGCCTACCTCTTTCTGGTTTCGGTGGACTTGGCTGTCTTGATGGTGCTCCCATCCTGAGCAACGTCCCTCTCCTGAGGAGCATCTCTAACTGGCAGGGGCAGGACCACGGTCTCCTGAGTCACGGGGATGACTTCCTCATCTGCCCCTTGTTGGCCGAGGTGCTGCTTAGCATAGTCAAAGCCTTGCACGGGCTGTAAAGATGAAACGGATGCACAGTTATCTTGCTAGAGAAATGTTGTCGTGATGGTCCTAAGAGAAGATAGGAAGCAAAGCACATGACACAGGAGCAGGCAGTTTTCTGATGAGGGAGAACAAACTCCAGTCCACATCATTGTTCTGTCCTGAAAAACCAGAACCTGCATCAATTTCACTCAGGAAATGAATTTCTGTAGATTAACTTGTTCTGAAAATGAAGGGTACAAACACGATACAAATAGGTGTTGGAGTATGAATTCTTTCATGGACTGCTAATTAGAAGCAACTTCTAGTTGATACGTTAATTAAGATATAATAGTCTCCATGTTATTCCCTGCCTAGAAATATTTGGTTGTTCCTGAAATATATATATGCAGGACAAGGCCACAGTGCCTAAAGCAGTCAATCTACATCTACCTCAGTTTTTTTTTTCCCTAGGGGGAGTGTTTGTTTGTTTGTTGTTTTTGCAGTACTCACAATTGAACTCAGGACCTTGTGCTTGCCAGGCAGGCTCTTATTCCCTTGAGCTATCTCCCCAGCCCTGGAGAGATTAGTATTCTACTTACAGATTCTACTTACAGTATTCTACTCACAGATGGCCTTATGTGTAATAGCATTTGTGTGACTTTGCCAAGTCACTTGAATTCTGAATATCAATTTTCTCATCTGAGAAATGAAGACATTTTTATCTGCTTTACTTCCACTGCCTTTAAGTATTAAAGTGGATGGCAGATCTGAAACGAGGGACATGTGTTACCACAGGTGAAAGCAACACAGTTATGGATAGAGACACAGAATTTGTGGAACCACTCTTTCATCCAGATTCTTCTCTTCAACAGACTGTCTCTCCTATAATTCATTCCCAGGGAATTAGTAAGGCTTTTATTGTGCAGTATCTAAAATCTCAAGTGAAGAAGGCAGCTGTGAGCAAAATCCAACAGACATCTAATAGTGTGTTGGTAAAGGACCAAGAAGCATGTTTAACTAATTCCTGGGGGTGCTTCTATTCTGCCAGCCCAAAGCGGTACAATGCAGATTTGAGACAGGAAGTGGGGTGATGAAAAGCAGCAGGTCTGAAAGAAGATTGCCTGGCTTCAAACACTGACTGTACCACTTACTAGCTGTGCAACCTCTGATAAGTGACTACATTCTCTGACATCAGTTTCTTCATCCATAAAATGGACAGAACGGTAATCGAGAACAGGACAAAATGCTTAGGTGAATGAAAGGAATATTAGACCACATTCAAGGTGATGCTATGAGGATTAAAGGCATTCAGCTTCAGCATTCAGCTAAGTATCTGGGGCACAGTAGGTGCTCAATTAGTATTCACTATGACTGTTTGCCTTCCTATTAAATCAGAATCCAGATGAAGTGGACATCAGTGATTCTCTCCAAGACAATCTGGAGATGAAACTCAGTCTCTACCGTTCAGTGTCTACCATAATTTGATATGATCAGAGGCTCCTTCAGCACTGAGTTGGCTAAGAAGCAAACCAGGATTCTCCAGCCAGATTGAACAATCGACAGCCTCTCACTGCGACCCCATCTGCAAACATACGGTGTCCCAAAACAGGATAGAGTTTTATTGCTAAATCCAGCAAAGCTTCTTCACTTGAGGTTTCCTGTACCTTTGTTATGGATGGTTCCTGTCAATTCCTTGGGAAACTCACTTTGGGAAGTGTGGTCACCTCACCTTCTCTGAGGCACACACTCTGACTTGGAGCTGAATTTCTGAACAGTGTTTGGTACTGTAAGCCAGTGTTGCTTCTTTTCCCTCCCCATCCTTGGTGCTACATGGAACAGAACAGAACTTTTGATGCCTTGGTGATGTCCCTAGAACACTGTCCCTCCCACAACAAATTGGTCACCTATTAGATTCAATTTCTGGAATATTCTAGAAGCTTCTTTTTTTCCAGGCCACTGCTCATTGTCTCCTGCCTCTGTCTTATTGCTTCTATTTAACTCCTTTCCAGGCCCACCCTGCAGAAGCTTCCAAGGATATCTCCATCAAAACACATCTAATCTTACTATACCCCCTCATTAAAAGTGTTTCATGGCACCCAAACTCTAGCAAGGCAACCAAGGTCCTCCATGTTTTGGGTACACCTATTCTTCTAGCCTCATCTCCTTTCGGTCCCTTTTCCACCTCACCTCCAAATCCCCTATTATCCTACTCAGTACAGGTGGGTAATAAGTGGATCCTCACCTTCAAGGAGCTCACAGCTTCAGCCTCATTCCACATTACTGGCACAACAGCAGGGATACTAATAAATTAGGTCACCAATCCTCACTATAGCTCAAAAAATAGGTATTATTGAGTCTCCACTTTACAGATGAAGAAAGGAAGGTTTAGAGGAGTTAAGGGATCACACAACTATTCCATAATGGAGCCAGTATTTGAACCTAGTATGACATGACATAGCACCAGGACACCCAGCCACTGCTTGCAGAATCATCCCATGGCTTCTCCTTCCCTGCTATGGTCGCCATCTTGGTTGGTTATGCATTTCATATTGTGCAAGGCCTGGCTTCTGTGCTGAGACTCCTGGCTGGTCCACGAGGAACTGAAAGTCTCCAACAGCCAAGGCTTCCCAAGAACCTAGTCACGTGTACAAGCTGGCCGTAGTCCCATCTCCCCTCTCTTCCCATTCGCTCTAAATTTGACTTCTTGCCCTTTACACTGAGTTGAAGTTACTCCCTGGATACCTCAGGTGATGGGGTGAATGATGGTATGCAGAAAGAAAACACCAAGGACCGTCAGAAGAGGCAGCAATTATTATTAGGCTGATCATAGCAATGACTGTATGTTCAGTAGTGACAGCATGCAGTACTCTGAAACTTCATTTCATCCTCACAATGGACCCAAGAGGTAAGTAGGGCAAACATCACAATCTTTACTTTCAAGAATAGAAAAGCTGAAGAGGTTCGATGATTTATCCAGTGATATCATGCAGCTAAAAGGTTAAAATACTGAAAATTAATTCTTCACTTTCTTGATTCCCAGGGTAATGTCCTTTTAACCTTCAACTTGAAAATTATCCAAGATTAATTAACTGTCCATTGGATATACACTAGTGTCTAGATGCAGGTACTTGATGAGTTTTTATAAAACTATCAAATTAAAATAATCTCTGACAATTTCAAAGTAGACATATTATATTATGCCTTATAAAGAAAAAAATGTAACACCAAAAGCCAATTCTTGTGTAACGTTTATTTTGTACCAGGTATAGCACATGGCAACTTACATACACTCACTTAATCCTTGCAAGAAGCTATCCACTAATATTGCTACTGCTCCCATATCACAGATGGGGAAACTGAAGCACAAAAAAGGTTAAATACCTTTCTTGAGATCACACAGGTTGAATGTGAAGAACAGACAATAGGTAGCTGTTCTTAGAGGGATGAGTGTCCTGTCCCAAGCAGATGTTCATGCCTACATCTTGCTATAGCCCTGACTCCTTTCTCCTAAGAAAGCCAAGGGGTCATGTTCTTTTTTAATTACATAAAGGGGAAAACTAGAGGGGAAAGGGCTCTTTATATAGAGTAAAGCAAAGAGAACTACAAATAAGGGAAGTAACAAAAGCCAAGAAGCTTGACACACTGCATTCATCCACTTCAGCACTACCACCAGCAGCCCAGCTAACAGTGGTAATGGGTTCATCTATGTACCTGGACTCTGAAGACAGGTGCAGGACCCATGCCCTGGCCTCAGCTCCCAGGAAAGCCACAGCCAGCTCCTATGCTTAGCATGTTAGGTTTATTACTGAGTCTCAGGAGGGTCCTGAGGACTTCTTCTGGCACCGTAGCCTGTATCCTAACAATGCAGTAATGTCCCAGGGGACATCCACCTACTCTGTGGATTGGTGGTACAAGCTAACTTTTTTATTCTGTCATGTCCCTTGACATTCATTGAATTCCAGTCACATGCACAGTTGTGACAGGTAGTGCAGCTGGCTCTCTCTCAGACACTGCAGTGCCCTGGCTTGCTACAGCAGGACTGCAGCAACACATAGCCAGTTCTACTACTTTTCTGGTTTTCTGTGCCAAAAGGGCTTTGGATGTCAAAGTGCCTTGCCCAGCCTAATTGGATGGGAAGACAACCAGAAGCCCTGCACACAAGTGGTTGCAATCAGCTGTGGAACATTGATTTGCTTGATTCATAACATCAGCCAGATATCTCAAGAAGCACAATGCATGGGGTAGGCACACCAAAGGAGCTACGGAAACCATAAACATCTCACCTATTCCAGTTTCAGAGAGCTTTCAAGCCCAAAGGTGTGCTATACTCTTGTGTTGTCCAGCTCATCTTGGCAGATGAGTAAGACTAGTTTAATCCATAACAGAGATGCCGCATCTAACCTCAGCCTGCCATGTTCTCATTCCTGGACTCAGATACAACTAGATTCTGGCAATTTCTTGTGATGTCTGAAAAGCGCATGTACCAAGCTAAGCTAGCTGTTCCTTCTTGGAACAGTTTCATTTTTTGCTGCTTGGCAAGTCCCAACGTACTCTTCCCATCAGCATCCTGCTGTGTCTGCAAAGCAGGTGCCTTTGCACCCACAGAAGAATAAGAGTGTTCTTTGGGATTTGGCTTTTCAGCAGGGAGAATGTCTAATCAAGTCAGACCTTCCCAACATGTGTATGGGTTTTGTAATGAATAACAATCCTTTGATTTCTTTTGCCCATAGGAGGTGTGATGGCACAGAAGAATGGAGGGATGCATTCCCCAAGTAAGGACATCTCATGGCTCATGGGTATGAAGTATGACAGTGATTTGTGGCTTCATTTCTCCACAGGTAGATGAGGATCAGAGACTCAGAGCTTGGAGAGGATCCTTCCTTTCAAATCCCGGAGTTCAGATAGGAATTCAATGAAGAGAGAGCTCAATGACTCAGGTGTGGGTCTCTGGAACTTGGGTGACTCTGGACAAATCCTAACATTTCTCTTTGGTTTCTTGGTAGCTAAATAAGGATAATAAAACCTGCCCTCACTGTGACCTACCTCACAGGGCTGCCATGAGGAACAAACGAGGTGACAGATTTTGCAGAGCTTAGCTAACTGTAAGGCATTATTTAAACACGGAGGATTACAGCTAGGATATTTCTCTGGGGGAATGTCACATCAGTGGCTACATGACTGGAAAATTAGCCTTCAGAGTTTCCTCAGCCCACTGCCTGCCAGTCACCAGAGGTGGATGGGGCAGGGATGTGCAGGCAACAGAGGAAGAACGGAGCTCAAACAAGGCTTCAGGGGAGCCATGGGTCTGACTTTCGGCAGCCAGCCTGCTCTGGCCCCGGAGCTGTCCATTACAGCATCCACTGAAGAAAAGTCACTTCAGTGGGGAGAACATTTGGGAGCCAGTGCGCCCAAAGGCAGCTTGCATGAGAAGCTGAGATTGTCTCATAGTCAAGCTGGGCTGCCACAGCAAAATACCATAGATAGGTAGGCTGTATAAACATCAGACATTTATTTCTCGCAGTTTGGTAACCCAAGATCAAGATGCCAGTGCGGTTGGGCTCTGGGGAAGGCCTACTACGGCTCAGATCTAGGATGGCTCCGACCCCCAAGTCTCAGATGTTCAGAGGTGAGACTTTAGAAAATGACTGGATCATGGGGCTGTGTATTCATCACCAGATTAATTCACTGAAGAGTTCACAGCCAATTGTGCTGTTTGTAGAGCTCCACCTCCTAAGAGGTGGTGGAGATCCCTGGTCAGATGACGCAGGTCACTGGGGGTGTGACCTGAAGGGGTGTAGCTCCCTCCCAGGCATCTCCTTCCTCTCTCTTGGCCTTGGCCACCATGGCCTGAGCAGCCCTGTCTGCCATCATCCCTGTGATCCTGTTTCTGCCTTGCTGCCAGTCAACCTGGGTTGGAAGTATGGGCCAAAATAAAGCTTTTCTCCTTTAAGCTACAGGTGTTGGATATTGTGTCCAGTGACAGGAATGTGACTGAGGCAAGGCTGCAGACTACCCACGTCTTACATCATCACGCAGTGGGGAAAGCAGGGGAACTATCAAGGGCTTCTTTACCAAGGCCACCAATCTCACTCCTAGGGGCACCATCCTCATGAACTAATTGTCTCCCAGTGACTTTCCCCCTGATACTATCACTTGGGGAATTAGAATTTCAGCATATGAATGTGAAGGGCACAAACATCCTGACCATAACAGATCTGGCTGTACCACTCCTTCTGCAACTCACAAACCACATAACCTTGAAGGAGTTACTTTCCATGCATAAGAAGAGGAAATCCAATGAACTCATCTGCGAAGTCCTTTCAGTTCTCTCTGGCTCCTAGTTTCCTGTGCCTCAGTGTCTTCATCTGTAACGTAATGGTCCTTCCTCCAAAGGATGCTCTGTGTGAATCGCCCGGGAGCGTATGTGGCGAACAGTGAGCAGCAGATAAGCATGTCATTTTCTGATCAGGAAACAGAGGTGCTCCTCCCAAACAGGACGCATACCTTTTGAGGGCTCTTCTAATGGTTCCAAAACCCAGCAGGCAAGGCCTGCAGGCCCGGGTTCCCCTCCCTCTCCCCACTTACCTTTGCTCTCTGAGGCAGGCTTATCATGGTGTCTGGCTTGAAGTCATTCTTGTTCTTCCTGCAGAGCACAGCAGTGATGATGACGATGATGACCGTGACCACGGCGATGGGTGCCAGGACCGCGGCAATGATCCACAGATTGTTGGGGGGGTTCTTCACCACGGCTGCGGGAAGGAGCCCGCAAGAAGCGTGTGACAAGCAGCACCAGACATGAATGTCCCCACCCCAATCCCAAGTCATGAGACAGATGGGAGGGAGCAAAGGTTAAGAGGGCTCAAGATCAGAAAGCCTGTGCCTCAGCAGCATGTGACCTTGGGGAAGGGACTTGAGCTCTCTGAGTCTCAGTTTCTTCACCTGTAAAATGAGAGTATAGCTTTATAATGTTTTAGTGTGGGCCCCTGTGTGGAGCACAATCAAAATATCCTCCATTAGTATTAAGAGGAGGAAGATGGATCCATATCATTTTTCCTCATTGGTGATATGAGGATTCTGCAATGGTTTATAATAGTGTCTTGTACATAATAGGTGTTCAATTAAAAATCAAAGGCATTGAAAAAAAAAGAAAAAAAAAATCAAAGGCATGTATACATGAACTAACACTGTCCTTGTTGCAGTTTGGTTCCTCATAGAGACATTCTAGTAGGACAGACTATCAGCAAGTTAAAAAGCCCATCTGGGGCTGGGGAGAGAGGTCAGTGGCCTAAGTGCCCACCTGGAAAGCACAAGGTCCCGAGTTCGATCCCCAGTACAACATGCAGTGTCAGCCCTGGAACTGGCCATGGTGGCACAAGCCTGTAATCCCAGCACTGGGAAGACTGAGATGGGAGGATCACTATGAGTCCAAACTGCATGGTGAGACTCTATACCAAATAAATAATTTAAAAATCTCATCTGTGTGGTTATTCTAGTCCATATTTAAATTCATGTACTCACAATCCAGTGTATGTATCATTCTTTTTAGGGACTGGTTAGCATAACGTGGTCTTCCCGACCCTGCTGAGTTCTGAAGGGTCACCTCTACACGTGACTTCATACTCTTCGATCTCACACCAGTGAGCACATTAGGTTCGAATGACTTCCACTGACCTAACTTAAATATCATTTTGACCACCAAGTGAATTTATTACTGTACACAAGAAAAACCTATTCTATCCTCATTTAAACAGAGGTGAAGGACGTTTACATACTGTACCAGGAAGAAAGGCATTCTCCAAACAAAACAATAGAAGTGAACTCCCAAAGCTGAGGACTTTACAATATAAAGACCACCCCGTTAAGTACCACATGGACAGGGACAGTCTGAGGGTCCAGCAGCCTCTGCTCTGCCCTCAGCCACCTTCTCACTTCTACTGATCCCCTATTAGCCAAGATCTGCCTGTCATCTGGCTGCCCTTGGGCTCAGAATATTAATACCAAAAAATCAGTCTATTCCCACAGCTTTTACCAATCAGTAATTAATCACTTTAACTTCTGAAAACAGCACACTAGAAGATGTGCTTCTGTTGATGTTACACACTTAATTGCTCCTGCTTTTAGTAATTCAGAATTTATATGTGAGTTGTGTGTGTGTGTGTGTGTGTGTGTGTGTGTGCCATTAACATTTTTCAACACTTAGAGCTTCTGTGAAAACTATTAATATGCCTCTTTGGCCAGACTAGCCTATCTTGACAGATTAAAAATGTACTGTCTCGGTGTCTATCCAGGTAAATACATATGTATGATTCTTCTCATTAGCAAGAACAAAGTGTTTATGTGCTCGGCCTTTGCCTCAGTCTCACTGTTTTTGTGGATGTGTTCTGTTTTTCTAGATGCAATACGTAAAATCCCTTCACCTCTATTTAAAAGGTAAGAATAGATTCATCTTGTGTCCATTAATAAAGTCCTTTAATGGTCAAAGTGATATTAAAGTTAGGTCAAATGAAGTCATACAAACCTAATATATTCCTTTGGCTCCTGATCTAGAAGGACAAAGTCATGTACAGAGGGGATGAGGAAGGACTGACTGTTTAAATTGCAAGAGTGTGAGCAGAGGACAGAAAGGAAGTGAATCCAAGGTCAGTGAGGACTCAGGACATAGCAGAACCTATACTATAACATCCTGTAACTCAGTTGTGTCCTAAATTTTCTGATCAAGGAGATTATGAGGCCACAGAGGAAAGTGATCAATGATGTACAGTGTGCCTAAGGAGAGTCACATGGAGAGAAACATTCTCTCAGGCTTTCACAGAGAGCAAATTGGTCAAGCAATGGCTGTGACTCATCCACATGGCTGATACTGACAAAGGATCTACAAACTGCAGGACAGGGTTTCAGGATAAATCCTGAGGGTACTTGACTGACATTGGCAGATACAAAAGTTACATTTCTTGTTATATAGGTCTTACTTTATCTTGGTCTTAACCATCCAGCAGAAAAGTATAAAAATGAGGTATAAAAAGTAAGGCCATATTAATATGCTGAGCTGTAAAAGGCTCAAGTCAACAGCTTCTGACATTGCCAGTTCTGCGAATAACCCACTACTATTATGGACTACTGGACTATATTGGAATATTTTGTTGAATTCATACACCTACAGTATTTAAATGGCAATGGAATACCCATCTCTGACAAAACTAAACAAGAAAGGGGATATAAATGAAGGACCATTTTGCATCTGTATACACAAAATAGTTAGGATAGATATACAGCTACTTTCTCTTAATTCAATGAGAAGAAAGATTTGTACTAATAGTGTTTGTGGACAGGATATCATGTCTGCTTCTAGTACTATGAATAACCACTATGAAGACAACAATATGCAATGTATTAATTATTGAAACTGTCCTACTAATTCATTTTGAAACTGTCTCACTGCTATGTGTTTCTCAATAAAATTAATAAAAAAAAAAAAAAAAGGAAGTGAAGACAACATGCTCTGCCCACCCTTTCTGGGTTTAGATCCAGCAGTGCTAATGTCATCCCAACTCACAACAGACAAAACTGAGCCCCACCCTGGGGAGGGTGGACTTTGATTGAAAAATCATTTCTCTAGAACAAAGTTTTGTATCATTTCCAAGTGGACACACATGAATGGAAGTGTAAGTTTTACACATGTACGCAGGAAAGTTTGTCAGAAGGAAAACAGTCAAAGATCCAAATGATCCAAGCACAGAATGAAATCTCCTCCTGTGGAGCAAATGTTGGAAGGAGGAGCAATCTGCTTGAGAATGTTTGCAGCTCCTTTCTGTGACCATCACCTAAAAGGTCTCAGACATTAAGAGTCCACAGCTGGTGGAAGTGGAAACCAGGGAGAATGTACACAGAACCCCGCAGCTGGGGAGGACCTGATCCACATCCTTCTCCTGCCCAAGCCCTCCTGTGGCTTTTGTCCCTCTCAGAGCCACCCATGAGGCTCAGTGCCCATGGCCCTGTGCATGGCTTTTGTATCTGGGATGTTATATCCCTATGCCCACTCAAGCACTCCCTGGCTCAAGCTCTCCTCTGCCACGAATCTACAGGTACCTGCAGGGGCCATTTCCTTCTGTACTCCTCATCGCTGTTCACTTCCTCGCTATCCTCTTCTTGACACCTCCCCCAACCATCTGAAACTACAGCCACCACATCCACCAAGGATATTCCCTGGCCCTTCCTTGCCCACTGTCCCCAAGGCACTCAGCTAATTATAATTCACTGCATCTCATTCCTTGCTTATTTCATCTCTGGAATGTGCCCCGCTGGGAATGTTAGGTCCACGAGGACAGGCACTTCTTTGTCAGTTTTATTCATTTCTGTCTCTCCAGTACCTGGGCTGGTGCATGGCACGCAGTAGATGCCTAATGAATATTTGTAAAGGAATGATCAAGAGTGAGTCTCTTTCACCAAAATGTTACTCTTCCATTTCTGTTAACTAGCATTTATTGAGATGAATGTCACTGCTTCCCAACTGAGATCCTCCTGTTTTCAGCCTCCCCAGTGCTGGGATTACAGGTGTGCACCACCATGCACCACCATGACCTAAGGGCAGGGCTGGTGCAGCATACGGTGCAGGGGGGATTGAACCGTAGTCCCTGCACTTGCCTAAACTTGCCTAAGCAGGTGCTTTAGTCCACTGAGCTATCTTGCCAGCCCCTGTGGCACTTTCTGAAGCAGTTCTCAACGTCCTTTCTGTTAGTGCCTTTATGAGACATGCTGAGTACCACTGAACAGAAAAGTGGGCTCGTGAAAACATGACTGCATGTCCACGTCTACTTCATTCACTGGATCTGGCACCAAATGACTTCTGGCTCATTCCCAAAGCCACAATGACCATAATAGGTAAACATTTTGAATCAATTGAGGACACTGAACTAAATACATTTATGAAAGAGAACTTCCAGAGTTGTTTGAGAAAAGTGGCAAGAATGATGGGTTGTGTTTCAAAAAAGGAGAATGCCTTTTGCCGTAACAGCTTTAAAAATTTAGGGCCGGCAAAAGTGGGTATGGTGGTGCACGCCTGTAATCCCAGTGCCAGGGAGGAGGAAAACAGGAGGATCGCTGTGAGTCTGAGCTGTGTAGTGAGACCCTGTACCAAATACATAAAACACACAAAAAAATTTAAATGCAAATCATAGTTTTGATCATCCTCAAATGATATACCATCTCGTTCTCCTGCCATTCAGGGGCTGAGTCTCCTGATGCACACATTTTCCTAATGCTATCACATCCCCATCCGTCTGTTCATCCTGGCTGTGTGAACTCCGTGTGTCCCAAGCACGCCTGCTCTTTCTTCTCCATTCTTCTGCTCAGGCTGCTCTGCTGAAGCCTACCTACTCTTCTCCTTCTGCTGCAACACAGGTAAGAGCACAGCTCGGGAGTCAGACAAATCCAGCTGAGATCTTGGCTACCCAAGTACCAGGTCTGTGGTGTTCAGCAGGTGATTTCATTCCTCTGAGACTCGGTTTCCTTTTGATTTAGAGCTAAAGAAACACTGCTCTTAGGAGAGCCAAAGGTGAGGAACTCTCGGTGAAGCAAGTAGCACAGTAGCTGTCATAGGGAGGGTACTCACAGAGGTAGCTATCATATGTCCTTTGTACCTTCATTCCGGATGACCTTTCAAAGCAAAGCTCACCCTGCTTGTCCCTGCATCACACTGCCAGGCCCCTCTTGCAATATCCTCTTTCCTAGCTGCATCAACTCCTGGCCCCTTAAAGGCAGGAGGAGCCAAGGACTCAGTTGCGTCAGTGTGTCCTCAAGCACCAGGCATAGTTCCTATGGGACTCCACAAATGTCTATTGAATCAAATTAGCTTTTCATTTCCCAGGCATACAAACATAATTTCAGCTTCAGTAATCTTTCATAGCTATTTTCTAGATTAGAGAGACAGGGTAAGAGTGGTATCACTTGGGGGAGGGTGACATCATTAGGTAATTTGAATACTACAAACCACATTTCTTACCCCAAACCTACTACTTCATACAACATAGAAAACATGGCTGATCAATTTAAGAATCTTCCAGAGTAGAAAAATGTTTAACTCTGACACCGTTAACATGAGTTGGAAGACTCAGATGGTAAGGAAACATTTAATGGCTTTTGTAATGCAGAATAAAAACTGTTCCCTTACGGTCAGCTTGCAGAAGGACAACATGGTGCAGGGTCAAGGCCATCCTTTGGGAGTCAATGGTGCTCAGGATCTTGGCTGCCGCAGTCCCCAGCAATGGCTTCCCGTTGTACAGGGTGTAGTAAGTCAGCTCCGCTGGGTCTTTTGGTCCCGGCACACGCTGCATCTTTACCATCTTTCAGAAAAAGAGAGGCCACGTGTTGACAGCACATCTTGTACCAAACCAGAATCCCCAGGCAATCAGCAGGCTCTCTGCCCCACTACAGTGCGCTATGGCTAAGTAGACCCACACCTTATGAGCCAGACACCAACCTTCATGGCCCTTGCTATAGCCAGACTCTGAAGCCTGCTATCACTGGACTGGGAGCTGGGGAGGGGAGAGAGATTCTGAAAAATATGAACATCTGGAAGGGCACAGTTTGAAGTTGGAGGCAAAAACACAGAATACGATGTTTCTCAGGCCCCACAGAGCTCTGGCCTCATTTAAAAATAGGCTTCCACATTAATTCAGGGCATGCTAGGTTATTCTCAAACAAGATTTTTAATTCCAAATGTCTGCAGTTGGCAGAAAGGAAAAAAGAAAATTAACCTACACATCTATAATTCAAAAGATCACTGATAAATACAGTACTTGGAAACTCAAAGTTTGTCTTCTAAAGTACTACTGTATTTCCTTTATTGTAAAAGTTATACATATTTGGGAACATTTGAAAATGTAGAAAAGCATCAGAAAATTGACTATAATAAAATAATTTATAATGCTTTTTCCACTGCTAATTATCTGGAGCATTTCCTTGTAGGACCTGGATTTTGCCACAGAAGCCTTTCCTTTGTAATTTAACAAAATTATTTCTCATGCTGTCTATAAAATATTATACCTTGCTAATTATGCTCGCATCTTTAAATGGCCTCAAACATTTCAAACACATAAATACTTATTTCTGAATGATATTCAAACGCTTACTTCACAAACTTGTTTAACAAATGCTTTATTATTGAACACTTACATTGTTTCTAATTTTTCAATCCTATAATTAATAATGGATAAACATAAATGTAAAAAGTTTAACTTTCAGCACCTATATAGTGTTCTACTATACATAAGCCTGGTACACTTAACTATTCTTTTATTATATTGAGCATTTAGGTTACCAACTTTTTGTTCTTATCACTAACAACTGATAAACATTACAGTATAATATAGTGGTCTTCAAAATATAGTATATATTGAAGAGTTTTAGTTTAATTATCTATTAAAAGATCTTACAAAGATGTTTATAGTAATTTAGTTAATAATAGTAAAACAAAAAAGGGAACCCTGAAAATTCAAATGCCATTCAAAGTAGTCTGAATCAATGAGTAACAGTGTAGTCACACAATGAAATACTGTAGAATAGTGAAACTGAATAAACTATCACTATTTTGTATCAATGCAAAAGCCTGATATTGAATGACAGAAATGAATCACAGGCTATAAAATTGAAAACTTGCAAAACCACATGACCTTGTATAAAAACACGCATATGGACGGTAAAACCTACATACGAACTATGGAAGCAATTTAACACAAAATTTATTTGTTTTTTAATGTATTTGGTACAGAGTCTCACTATACAGCTTGCACTCACAGCGATCCTCCTGTTTTCAGCCTTCCCAGCGCTGGGATTACAGGTGTGCACCACCATGTCCAGTCTTGGTGGCTGGCTCAGTGCAACCGGGGAGAAGCCAGTGCAGCATGTGGTGCCAAGGACTGAACACTGGTCCCTGCACTTGCCTAAGCAGGCGCTTAGTCCATTGAGCTATCTTGCCGGCCCTTGATATAAAATTTAGAATCATGCTCAACTCTGACAGAAGGAGAGGAAGTACAATCAAAGAAGAAATACAAGAAGCTCCTGGGGCTAAGGTGAGGGCAATGTTTCACCCTATGGATTAGTTGTGGCCCCTTTTCATTAGTGTACTTGAAACCACATAATTTTTATCTTTTGTTGTATACCTGCTGTATCTAACAATTGAAAAAGAGGTATCAGTACAACACAATAAAAATGTGATAGATCAGATCAAGCATTTAATAAAGTATCTGAATATCCAGTAAGCACATAAAATATACTTAATGGGGACATTCAAATTAAAATTATGTGACACGATTGTCCATCTACCAGTGGTAAACTAAAATAAGAAGGACTGACAATAGTATGTGTTTGTCAATATATGGGTAAAGCAAATGGTATCCTATATCTGGTTGGTAGAATGTAAGATAGCATAACCACATTGGGAAAATATCTGGTAGTTTCACATACAGCTAAGTATTCACCCTATGAACCAGCAATTCTCCTATACACCCCGGCAAGGAAAAAGCATGTGGCCCCAAAATGATCCATGCAAAAAAAAAGTGCATAGAAGTCTTGTTTAATAGCTGCAAATTAGAAGTAGATGAGGTATCTACCAGCATAAGAAGAGATAAGCTGAGCACAGGGCTATAATCCCAGGTACTCAGGAGGCAGAGAGAGTGGGATTACAAATTTGAGGCCAACCTGAGCAACTGAGCAAGGCCCTGTCACATAAAACAAAACAAAATGACAAAGATATAACTCGGTGGTAGGATGCACTTGGGTTTTTGCCCAGGGCAAAAAAAAAAAAAAAAAATTCTTCTTAGCATGGCTTTTCCTAAAGTGGTGCCAGAGGCCATCTAATGTCTCTGAAAAATGAAAATATATAAAAATAAACCACTTGCTTCACTCTGGCTCTCCAGTCAGCCATACGGACAAGTAAACCGAGTACTTAGGGGAAAACTGAGAGAAAACATCTCTCTGGACCTGTTTAGACATGAGGAATGTGTTAGGTTGCTTAGGGTTACGAGAAACCCAGAATCGTAGCATAAGCCTCTCTGCCCTTTCAGCTGGTACAAATCTCTGTCATCAGAGTACCGATGGCTTCCTTTCTGTCTGGAGAAGTGTGAATTACAGGGCTTGCATGGAATGTACAAAGAAGAATTATAAACCCAGCACAAGAAATTAACCATCCCTTTACCTTGTGATGAGGTTGTCAGGGACCACAAAGACTTTTAGAACCAAAGCAGCATTCAGGGGCCAAATTCATAACTGTGAATAAGGGGACTGAGAGTCCCTGTCAGGGGCATGATGCTGACTCAGGCAGGGAGAGAGAATGGGTTATTTAATGGATTGCGTGTGTGCTAGGCATGGCCAACTACCCTTCAGAAGTTCACACATTGGCACAGCCTGTTAGACTGTCCAGTGAAGAAGCCCACCTTCCAGGCTTAGCTACTGAGTACTTTAGCATAATGAGGACAGGTGAGTTCTCATTGGTGAAGTCAGTGGTCTTAAGCTTTGTGGATTGGTTAGAATATTCAAGACTCCCACTCTTGATAGAACGGGGCAAGGTATCAAGGAAGGGTTAGAACTGCTTCAGTGGGCATGGCTACACTGACTGCCTTGAGTGGGCTTCTTCGGAAGTAAATGCAAAAAAAGAGCTGAGTGCTTGTAGTTTGAGAGGGGCCAGGAACAGAGAAGAAGGTGAGGACGTCACATACAGGTGGGAAGAGCCAATTGCTGCACTCACCAGTGTGCAGCAAAAGTAAGACTGGAACTTACTTTTGTAGGAAAGCTCTGGAAATGATCTTGAAGATACATTTTAGAATTTCCCCAGAGAAGGGTGGAAGCAGAAAAGTATCTGTCCCTCCACCACTGGCTAATTCCTAGACCTTTCCAGGCAGCAGAACTTGGGCAAAGTGGCTCCCAAGAGTAGCCCTGCAGGACAGATTCGGGGAATGGTGCTGACATCTGACTGGCATATTTAGAAAAGCTGAGAGAGGGCCACGCAGATAGCCCAGTGGATTAAAGTGCCTGCTTAGGCAGATGTAGGGACCAGGTTCTATCCCCGGTGTGCCGTACCAGTCCCACCCCTGGGGCTTGCTGAGATGGTGAATGAGACTGGGCATGGTGGTGCATGCCTGTAATCCCCGCGCTTGGGAGGCTGAAAACAGGTGGATCACTACAAGTCCGATCTATGTAGTGAGACCCTGTACTAAGAAATACTTTAAAGAAAAGCTGAGAAAGCATGGGTGGAGCCACATGAGTGCCTGCTCCAGGGCCCTCTCTAAATCCTTACGTGGTTATATGTCCACTACAAGCTTGGAGGGTGCTGTATTGTAATCGGTTAAATGTAGACAGCAGAACTTTTAGTTTTATAAATATCTGCATGTGTGCAGAACCTTATTTGGAGACCTCCTTCCTTATTGACCCTATGGGAGGCTGGCAATGGCCCTCACCCTCCAAAACCTCAGAGCTGTGTTGACGCCACAGCTTCTTCAGGGGCAGCCAGAATGCTCCTCCATACACATCCCAAAGCGCCCCCCGCAGTGGCACGGCACACACACCTACCTGCACAGTGTAGCTTCCCAGGGTGGTGGCTCGTTTAAACCGCCGGCCTTGTTGCTGGGACATCATGAACAGCTGGGCAAGGCGCTGCTCCATGACGCGGGCGAAGCTCTGGTTATGCAGGCCCACAAGAGAGTTGTCCACGCCCTGCAGCACTGTGGGTACAGAAGGCAGAAGGAATGCTCATTGTTCAGACTCTTGCTGACTCAGTGACCACAACTAACACCTTCCCTGTGTGGCCGCTAAGGGCCACCATCCTGCCTCCTGTTCAGGTATGGGAGTCCTTACCTTACGTCACCTTCACAGAAGCCCAGGAGTTAGGAATCACCATTCATGGGTTCCAGATGCTGAAAAGCTTAAGCAACTTATCTAAGAGTCAGAGTGCAAGCCCAAGCCTGTGTAACTCCGAAGCCCGGGCGCTTTCCTCTATGAGCTGTGACTTCTCTAACACTGCTGTATCAAACCTGAAGTTTCTTTAGGATGATCTGTGCAGGTAAAAGTCCACAGAGGAACACAGCAGAGCTGCTGGAACAGTAAATTGGCTGATTCCCACTCCAAAGTGATGGCTGAGGGTTACCCTAGTTGTAGTTTATTTTTCTTGACAGCTTTGCTGAGGAATCTCAGCTACATCTGACAAACCATTGTCTTATATCTCAGCAAACTGATCTATTCAGGGTTCTCATCTGCGGAGTTCTTTAAGTGCTCACTCCTAAAGGTGCCCAGGGTGACTCGGGTCCTCTCGCACTAAAGAGCAGGAACAACTTAATAAAAAGATCAGGCTTGAGCTCAGCTCATGTTAGCCCTGGGGATTTTGGCAAATCACTGGCCACCCCTGAGTTCAAGTCTTTCTCTGTAAAAAGGGAGTAAGACAGTGAATGTCACAGTGAACATTTTCAGTGGTCTCCAGGTGGCATAAGCACTGGGCTTAGGTCATGGAAGGCAAATGTGGTTCCTTTCTTTCTCGCCTCCCCTCCACTGATGGCTTCAGAGAATCTGGAACCAACGTTAAGGCATTGATGTTGGACCTTCAGGACGGGTCTAGTATGTGGAGCAAGGTTTAATGAGTCTAGGACCTACTGTGGTCACTTTCTATGGAGGAAACTGCCTTTTTCTATCTAGTCTAAATCTAGTCTAGTCCTTGTTCCTCATCCCTCTGGAAGTACATTTTACCCCAAATACAGTTATACCAAACATAGTCATGCCAAAATTTTAAGCACTAAAAAAAATTACAACCATTTTCTTCAAGAGACCACAATGTACAGGGTGGGAAAACCGAAGAAAAATTTTCCATCAATAGAGTTTGTTCTACCACAGTCAAGCCAAGGATCACTGATGCCAGCCTTCTGATGGGGTACAGAAATTGCCTGGATGTAAGGAGCATACTGTCTTTATGGCATCCGGGACAGTGAGATGCTGCCCGTAACCAGCACTAATGACCACATTCTACCCAAGGCCAGACCAAGCAGTCAACCACAACACGCTATGAAACCGGTCAAGAGAGAAGTAAAACCCATAGCTGGCTCTTTGAAATGACTTCTTTAATGTCATAAATGTCAAATAATCCCCCTGGAGGATATAAAGGGGCTCTCTTTCTAGGGCCCTTGTGAGAGATTCCTAGCTTATCTGTCAGATGAGACCCCTGGGGGTGGGGGAAGAAAAGACAAAGCACCATTGCTTTATTCCCACTGTGTCAATTCTCTCAGTGGGACATTCTTGTTGCCCAGATATCTACAGGATAAAAAAAAATTCACTTCTAATAAAATGACAGACCAACCTGCTGATGTGTTATATCTAACCTGGCCTCTCTTGGCCAGTGGATGAAACAGAGAGGGACATATGACAGCCAAGGAGCATCTTCACGGATTATTTTGTGGGACGCTCAGCCATGATGCAAAGGTTGAGTTCCTAGAAAGGCAACGGTCAGGCTGGGTGTGGTGGCACACACCTGTAATCCCACCTACTTGGGAAGTTGAGCAGTAAGGTACGAGCGTGAGCTGTGTAGGGAGCCCTGTCTCAAAAGGAAAAATGGAAAAGGGCTGGGGATGTGTTCAGTAGTAGAGGACCTTTGGTTCCAACCTCAGTATAAATCACTCAATCACTCAATCAATCAATCAATCAATCAATCAATCAGAAAGCTGATAAAGAAGTTCTAGAAATAGAAAATGCTATATATATCTGGTATAGCATTGTAAATATTCCTTATGTCACTGAATTGGGCAATAAAATGGTTAAAATGGTACATTTTATATCGTGTATTGTACAATAATTTCTTTTGGTCAGGGGAAATTGCCTCCAGGCAAGTGTAGGAGGGCACAGGAACGCCCAGAGATACAGCAATCACCCCCACATGATCCTCACACGCTGCCCCCTCGCAGCTCTATGTGAGGAAAGTGCAACCCTCCCAGGAAGCCCCTGGGGAGAGCTGGGGCTAGAGGCACGGCCTAGATTCGAGTCCTGACTCTCCCTTCCTGGGCATTCTTGGATAGACCACTTAGTTTCTCCAGGCTTCAGTTCCTCTCTGAATACCACCTGCTCACCATATCATGTCATTTGTAAAGAACAGATAACTCAATAAAAAAGGCTTCTAGCACAGTGGTACAGGGCACATAAAAGGATGTCAATACTCTGCAGTGAGCTGGGTGTGCTGGCTCGTGCCTGGCACCTCGGAACTCAGGAGGTTGAGACAGAAGAATCCCCATGAACTTGATGCTAGCTTGCCTACACAAAGAGACCTTGCCTCACAAACAAACAAACAAAAAAAGCCAACCATCAAAAAACCATTGTGGGTGAGATGACCGAGGCCAAGGGATCCTGAATAGACCCAGAGCGCAGGCCTGGGGAGTGAGTAAGACGACCCAGGCCGCAGGATCCTGAACAGACCCAGAGCGCAGGCCCGGCGAGTGTGTGAGACAACCCGAGGCCGCGGGATCCTGAACAGACCCAGAGCGCAGGCCCTGCGAGTGAGTGAGATGACCTGGGGCCCTCCGGATCCTGAATAGACCCAGAGTGCAGGCCCTGCCAGTGAGTGAGACGACCTGGGGTCCTCCGGATCCTGAATAGACCCAGAGCACAGGCCCAGCACGGAACCCTTCAGCAGAACTCCCTGCAAAGAGGCTAGAG
>NW_004524594.1:15106630-15132449 GCF_000260255.1 Octodon degus
ATGTTGTTTATTTATTATTTCTTGCCTATATCTTGTAATATGAGAAACTACTTTGGCAGTAACAATACACAATGTACTAACCATTGTTACTCTCTTAAAATCTTGTTTTGAGATTTTGTACCATTGTTTTTATTTTTTTTCCTTTAAAATAAAATAACTGATGTCAAAAAACAAAACAAAACAAAAAAAACATTGTGACTGGAGTTGTCACAACACACCCTTCCTTTGCCAGGTGCATTCTTCTCAGAGGACATGGAGACTATGGAGCTGCATCCCAGCGTATGGTTTCTCTCCTTTCCCCTGAGAACCATGGCTGGCGTTAGCCTTCATGGCCCCCTCTGCCCACCACGAAGGCAGCTGAGAAGGGTGTGCACCCACATCTCTCACAAGATAGACGCTCAGATCCCAGCGCATCAGCCAGGCCCCTGCCACCTCCTCAAGTCCCGAGCTTTGTCCAGAAGATGGGATGACTTTTAGGTTGCTGTTGTCTTCCTCCTCCTTTACCTACAATCACACTGGGCTGTGAAGTTCACAGGATCAGGACGGGTCCAGCCTATTCTACTCCAGCTCGACTGTTTTATTTGTGGTTCAACCCCACACACTCAGAGCTGGATGACTTGTGCTCAGCTAAAACCTCTCCCTACTTCTTTAGGTCAGAGTATGGAGCTCACAGAGCCTGAGTGACCTGCTCAAGGATGCCCAGGGTAGGTAATCACAGAGCTGAGAACAGGAAGTCCACACATTCTTGGGTCTGGGGTATTCTGTCTCTGGTGAGTGAAACAATGAACGATTCATCAACCTGAGGTGGGTTCTTACCTCCTGTTGGGCAGCTGTGCTGAGCTTGGATACTGCTATCTTGCCTCATATGTAAAAATACAACTGGAATGTTCTGGAAGGCAAGAAGCCCTCTGTTTATCTGTAAAGAGGGACTACAGGAGCTGAGCATGGTGGTGCATACGCCAACCTCACCACTCTAAGAGGCTAAGGCAGGAGGAGCGCCAGTTGGATCCCAGCCTGAAAAACTTAGCAACGGAATGAGACACTGCCTCAGAACAAAATTTACAAATGGTCCAGGGATGCAGCTCAGTGCAAAGGCTCTGACTTAAATCCCCAGTACCACAAGGCAGGGGAAGGGGGCCACACAAAGACTACCCCAAGCCAGTGGTTTTCCACTGAGGCAACCATCCTGTCTGGGGAGGATATTGTATAGAGTGGAAAAACAAAAACAAAACAGTACTAGGAGTTTAGTTGGAAAACAGATAAAAACATTTTAGGGTTTTTAATACAAACTGCAGATCAAGAAGCTGTTCATGTCCTCTTTGCAGTAAGCAATGGGCACAGGCACAGGGACAGCGACAGCTGTCCCCGAGGAAATGCTTCACGACGACGCGCTCTCAGTTCTCAGCTCGCAGCTCAGCCCCTCTGCGAATGATGCAGCAGCTGCTGCTGGTTGTCCACACGTTCAGCAACAAGTGGCCAAGGGTCTCAGGGGGGTACAGAGAGGTGCCCTGAAACCTGGCTCCAACCTGTCCCGAGGGCTAAGCGAGCGATAGATCGATGGGAGCAGCCCCAGTACCGCAACGGTGGCCAGCGCGCTCTGATCTCTAACTGCAGACTCAGCTTAAGGACCGAGGGTTAGGTAAGTGAGCAGGTGGGCAGGGGGTGCTGGGGGAGCCCTGAAAACAGGGCAATGTGCCTGCGGAGCTTTCTCTTAAGGTGATTGCGAAGACACAGAGGCAGGGAGGGACACTAGGAAATGAGACGACACACCGCAGCCAGGGACAGCTTGTGTTTAGGAGCAAAAATGTAATGTGCAAATGTCAACCTCAAAGTTCAAAGTAGGGGAAAGTATCCGCCAGCGAAGAACAAGGTTCCAGGAGGAAGAAGCGCCACTCTGAGTGTTACATAACCCACTGGCTTCAACCCTGCCATGCTGCGTTAGCACTGTCTCTCTTGGGCATAAACCTGGGTAGGCGGTTTTTAAATTTTTGTTTTAAAATGTGTTTCTTCAGCTTGCTTTTTAGCAGGTAAAATAACCTCTGCCTATCGAGGGCTCTGCAGGGGAGGGAAAATTTCAATTTTGCACAATTTAGAAGAGATTCTCTAGCAAGCTTCCTCCAGCGGGTCCCCAGGGTCCTTACTTGGTATTTTAGGCAGCAGCCCATCTGCCACTTGTTTGGGACAGCGAGGGAAGGAGAGGCAGGGACAGGGAACAGGGTGTTTGAGACCAGCCTGCCTGCCCAGGTTCACCTTCCATCCCTGAAAGAATTTTCCCCTCTTCTTTTGATGGGCTGAGTCATGTCCCTCAAATTTTTTAGGGTAAAGCCCTGACCCCTCTTGGGCTTCAGAATATGACTATATTTGGAGGTAGGTTCTAAGGAAATGCAGAAGTTAAAATGAGGCCATGAGGAGGGTCCTAACACAACATGTCTGCTATCCTCATGGGAAACGGCAGTGAGGACTCTGGCAGGCCGGGGGAGGACGGTGAGAGATGACCTTCTCCGAGGCCAGAAGCAGAGGCCCCAGAGACACAATCTATCTGCAGACCCCATGCTTTTAGGTCCCAACCACCAGAACTGTAAGGAAGTAATGTTGTGTGGCTTAAGCCTCCAGCACAGGCTGCAGACTCGGACTGCTCTGCTCCTCTCCCAGGCCACTTCTCTTCCTATAAACATCTGTCCTCCCTTTCCACACCTAATCCCTGTTTTTCTCACTTTCAGAGCCACTGTCTGGCTTTTGAAACATATAAACAGAACATTTTTGCTGTTTCCTGAAGTTCAGCTGCAAAATGTGGAGGAAGAAAGGAAATACCACCCAACCCTTCTTGCTCTTACCACCTGCCCCATGAGGCCTCGCTGGGTTCAGCAGGGCCTGACGCTCGAACTGGGGAGGTGGCAGCATGCGCGTCCCATTCCTCTGAATGGGCCTGGCTTCTGTAGGACAGTGCAGAAAGGCCTGCCACCTAGAAATATAACCCATCGCAGCTCAGTGCTGTCCACTCCGATTAGAGGTTCACATTTTGCTGGGTGGGAACGTTAAAGGTAGCTGTTGTAGCCAGACCCAATGGCACATGCCTGTAACTCTGACACTCAGAGACTGAGGCATGAGGTGGCATGTTTGAGCCTAGCCAATTTAGCAAGACCCTGACTCAAAGTAAAAAGTGAACAATAAAGGCTAGGGTTGTGGCTTAAAGCAAAGGCCCTGAGTTCAATTCCCCTGTCCCACAAGGAAAAAAAAAATGTAGCACTTTTGAATTGTTTATCTAATAACCAGTGTGATTTCTTTTCTTTGCCGAATCCAATCGCTTCTGGTCCTGTAGAAGGAACTCTTTGACTTGTAAGACAGACCAAAGAAAAGTACCCTAGTATCACTGAAAGGCATACAGTTTTAAACAAAACCAACCCGCTTATAAGACAGGCAGAAAATAAGAGATTACCTGTAATGACCCAGTAGTCTCTGGTTGTTTCTGATATATCAAGATTGGGATATTCCAGTGCTAAAAGGAACAAGAAACACATCAAATTACTTTTATAGGTTTTATATGCAAATATTATCATTAACTGGAACATAGAATTGACAAACAGGCGAGCAGCTAAATTCTGCTTTGTCATGCTTGATAACTCTGGGAGATAAAGCCAAAATATCTTGCTCTTAAGAAAACTAAAACAGTCAGGAAAAGTTCAACCTTCTGATGAAGGACTGTTGGGGTCTGTAGGTTTCTGCTCTTTGAAGTTTTCCATCCAACCCCTCTTAAATAGAAAGAACCTCATCAAAACCCATGCCTTCAACCTGTCTGAGCTGGGACTCTGTCTTTTAAAATTATCCAACCAGCATTAAAATCACTAGGAATAATTAACTCAATGACAATGGATTTTCCCTAGGTCAAGGGCTTAAGTTTAGCAGCCAGACACTGGTACCAATATGCCTCCTATTGCTTTACGAGGATGGTGGACTGTGGGAGATAATGCACGTGAAGGACATGGGATGGTGTCTGGGATATAGTTAGTGCTCAATAAACCTTAACTGTGGTTATCAGATTATCGTGATGAAAACAAATTCTTCACATGCTTCCATGTCACATAATGCCATCACTATAAGACATCATCTTTTCTGTAAAACCCAGAGCCATCTTTCCTTACTCGATGAACATATCCAACAACTTGCCAATAAATGTACAAAAATTTTCTAGTGTCCAGTATGTGCTAAGTACCCCTTTTCTACATATGGTCTCATTTATTTATAGCATCAAAAACAACAGTAGCAGGAAATTAGGAAACAACTTTGCTAATATGTGCTTTAAAAAAAAAAAAATCCTGCCCAGAGACTTCATAAAGTGTGAAATTGATTAAATGTAGGAACATAAACCTTTGCTTCCTCTGGCTACCAAGTAAGCATTTGGGGACAAAAAGTAGGCTGCATTGTCTTGGAGGTCTATGGGAGCTGCATGGTAAGGAGCATTATGTAACTGAGCAGTAGAGAGCGATGAGGAGGCCACGGACTCTGTGGACTTTGTCACGACGCCGGCTGCAAAGGGGTTGTGTCACCATACCCATAGTCACAGCAGGGCTGGGAGGTCTGGGAGCACTGGCTGATGGCGGGGGTGGCAGAAAACCATAGCAACCTAGATTATCTCCGGGGAGAGATGCCCTCTTAGGCAGCGCTATGGGCATGCAAAGCAGATTACTGGGGGTCACATCCCATTCCTCCGTCCATTTGTTATGGAGGAGTGGGTATCCTGTGAACCTTAAGTTTTTTCTTCTAAGTTTGCACCCGTCTTCTAGGATGGTTGTGAAGTTTCAATGAGGTAAGAGCTGGGGATGGGACAGTTACCTCCCGAGTGCTTTCCTACAACATGCAATGTGCTGTTCATCAACTCAACCCCAGCGAGCACAGTTTTCAGTTCTCATTTTAGTACAGCAGGGGCAGCACGTGGCCTGGGGCCACAGGCTTGCGCTTCGCCATGTGGCCGTACTCACGTTCGGCAATGGTGAGCGGCGGGTAGGTGAGGTAGAATCCCACCAGCTCGGCAGAGAGCTGGCTGAGGAGGCTGCTGGCCACGGTGCCATTGAGGAAAGAGCTCTGGTTGCCCACAACGTACACCAAGGTGACGGCCTGGGAGGCGTTAGACGTGCTCAGGATCTGAATCGACACAGGGGGAGAGGGGAGGGAGACATGCCAAATAAGAGGAGGGCCTGTTTCACAGAGGCTGTGGGAGGCGAAGTCTAAGCAGAAACCAAGAATAGGGATGGAAGGGCGGTTGGGAGAAACAGCAAGGGAGAGACAAGAGTAACAACAGATATCATTTACTGCTCACACGCTGCATGCCAGGCTGTGTGCTAAAGGCTGGCTTATATACACGCGCAAACACCCTAGGTCACGTAACTGGCCATGAATCCCTTTTACAGGTGAGGAAACTGAGGCCCAGAGTGTTGAAGAGTCTTGTGCAAGGTCAGAGAGCTCAAAAGGGATGGTTGGGATTTGAACCAGGACTCAGGCTATTCACCACTACAATAACGTTCTGGGGCTTTCTGCTGTCTCAAGGAACTTTTATGATTTTGAAAATATAAAACAGAGTGTAGGAATGTTAAGAGGGCTCAATGACACTAGGAAGAATGTATGCAATGTGTGAATTATTGAAACTGTCCTACCAATTTGATTTGAAACTGTCTCATTGCTATTTGTTTATCAATAAAATTATGGGGAAAAAAAAAGAGAGGGCTCAATGACACAGAACACCATGTCAGACTCTTAAGGAATTTTAGGGCTGAAAGCAGCAGCCATGCACGTGGAGACGTGATCATCTGCCTGCGTACAGCAGAGAAAAGAACTTGATGATAACTGAATTCAGAAATACAACATGTTTTCTGGAGAGAAATTACATTCATTTTGTGGTTTATTCATGCCACATAGAACATGTTTTTAAAATCCTATGAGGTGACATCGTTTTCTTCTCACATTTTGTCTAATTTCATTCCTTAGTTGTGGGAAAATGAGGTTTTCTGGGTCAATGTAGGGACAAAAATAGCCCCCAGATGAGATTTGAAGAACATACGCCGGAGGAAGTCATTGGCTTGGCGAGATATTTTTGCAAAGTTCTGCATTTGTCCTCTTGTACCCCAGATCCGCTTGTCACCCACCCTGCTCTATGTCCTGCAAGTGGACCCTTGGGGGGATGTCCACCCGACAGGTTCTTTCCTGCTGGTTTCAGCTAAGGATGGTTCAGCAGACACAGACCTAGGGTGGGAGGAAGACCAGGGGATTGGTACCTGGTGTCCCTCCCCACAGGCCAGTAGGGCCCTGGAGGTGCAAACTGTCCCCATGAACAGTTCCACAAGAGGGTGCTTTCACTGAACTCCCCTCAAATTACATACTTTGAGTACATCCTGTCCTTCTGGTGAGGGGCTGACTGCCCCCCACCCGGATTGCTCAGAATTTTATTTAATTTATTTATTTAAAGATGGTTTATTTATTTTTTAAATTTATTTATTTTTTTTTTTGTGTGTGTGTGTGTGTGGCCAGCTCAGTCCACCAGGGGGCAAGGCTGGCTGGCATGTGGTGCTGGGGGATTGAACCGCGGTCCCTGTGCTTTGCTCAGCTTAGCTTGTCCTAAGTAGGTGTTTTAGACCACTGAGCCTTCTCACCAGCCCTTGCTCAGAATTTTATATCAAAATCTCATCCTTGGAATACTTCTCTCAAATCTGACTAGGAAGAAGGCTGTGTTTCTTATTTTTTCCCACATGTGTATGCATTTTTCTATTTCTCTGGAATTGGTATGGCTCTGTCCTAAGGCACCAAGAAGGACACTTGTTTCTGAATAATCCAAAAGACCTCACCATCCTGACACCTAAAAAATATACCTAAATAATAGCTTAAAAGATAGATTTTCAGGATTGAAGACAGAACCAGGTGGAAAAGAGTTTGCCTTGTACGTGAAAGACCCAGCGTTCCACACCCAACAACTGGAAGTAATAACTTCTCAAGCTTTATCTGTTGTGAATGCTCTTTTTTTTTTTTTTTTTTCAAGCTTCGACACTACTCAATCTCTCTGAATCTCC
The DNA here is from genome assembly GCF_000260255.1 of Octodon degus. Taxonomy (NCBI): domain Eukaryota; kingdom Metazoa; phylum Chordata; class Mammalia; order Rodentia; family Octodontidae; genus Octodon; species Octodon degus. The sequence goes on from NW_004524594.1 coordinate 15,113,686, forward strand.
AAGAAGTCTTTAAAACTTGCACTATGAACACCTCTGAAGATACCACATCTGGCCAATACATGATACTTTTTATTGTGGTGAAATATATGAAAGAAATTTACTAGTGCAACCACTTCAAGGTACACAGTTCGGCGGCATTAAGCACACGCACAGTTATGCCACCATCACCAACATTGATCATCAGAACTTTTTCATGATTCCAAACCCTAGCTGTACCCATTAGACAATTCCTAATATGTCCCGTCCAGCCCCTAGCAACTACCACTCTACTTTCTAGACAATTCTTATGAATAAAGCCACTTTGGGTGTTTTGTTTTGGCAGTACTAATGACTACACCCAAGGCCTCTGTAATGAGCTAAATTCCTAGTCCTTTTATGTTTAATTTTGAGACTGTAAGTCTCTAAGTCATCGAGTTACCCTGAGTGGGCTCAAGCTTGTAATCAAGCGAGCTCCCTTTGCCTCAGGTTCCCAGAGCACTGGGAGTACAGGTGCATACCAGCTAGCCTGGCTGAGATCACTTATTAATTGCACAACTCAGACATAAGAGCAAGTAGACAATATTTATCCTCTTGTGCCTGCCTGTTTTCACTCGGCAAAATGTCCTCAAGGTGCATTCCTGTTGTACCAAGAGTCAGAATTGCCTTTATTTTCAAAGGCTGAATAATAGTCCACTGTATGTAAGCATCGCGTTTGTTCATCCAGGTACACAATGATGGACGCTTGGGCTGCTTTCACCTCTCAGCTGTTATACACAGTGCTGCTGTGAGTACGGGTGTGTTCGTACCTGTTTGCACCTGCGCTTTCAACTCTTCAATACATATTCAGAAACAGAACTGCGAGGTCAGATGGTAATTCTCTAATTTTATTTTATTTTATTTATTTATTTTTGGCGGAAATGGGCATTGAACTCAGGCCCTTGTGCTTGCCAGGCAAGTGCTTATTCTACTGAGCTATCTCCCCAGCCCCAGTTCTCTAATTTTTTGAGGAAGCATCATCCTGCTTTCCACAATGGCTGCACCACTTGGCGCTCCCACTAGCAGTGCACAAGTATTCTAATTCACACTCTCACCAACGTTTTATGATATGCTGGTTTTGTTTTGTCTGGTTTTGGAGAATAGACATCATAATAAATTGTAGTGTGTTGTGTTTTTTCATTTATATTTCTTTAATGATTACTAGTGTAGATCAACTTTTTTTTTATGTATTAAGGACAAAGTCTACAGGGTCTCACTAAGTAGATCGGATTCGTAGTGATTCTCCTGTTTTCAGTCTCCCAAGTGTTGGGATTACAGATGCATGCCCCAGGGGTGGGGCCGGCACAGTACCCTGGGGATGGAACCCTGGCCGCTGCACTCTGCCTAAGCAGACACTTTAGACCACTGGGCTATCTGGTTGGCCTTTAGATCAACGTTTTATGTCCCTACTGGTTATATATATTTTTGGAGAAATGTCTACTCAAGTCCTTTGTCTACTATTAATTATTGGGTTTTTTTTTAATTGTTGAACTGTAAGAGTCCTTTATATGTTTTGGACATTAACCGCATATGTCAGATTTGTAATTTATAAATATTTTTATCCAGGGCCAGCCAAATAAGAGTGCCTACAAGCAGGAAAAGAGGCCAGGGGTTCGATCCCTGGCCCTGCCATGCCAGCCCCACCCTCCAGGGCACACTGAGAGGACAATTGAGACTGGGCGTGGTGGCACGTGCCTGTAATTCCAGCTCTTGGGAGGCTGTAAACGGAAGAATCACTATGAGTTCAATCTAGTAGTGAGACCCTGAACACCATGTAGATCTTTCCCTAAAATACAAAAAAGAAAGAAAATATTTTTATCCATTCAGTAGGTTGTCTTTTCTTTAATCTTTTATTTATTTGGTACAGGGTCTTGCTATGCAGCTCAGACTCCTAGTGATCCTTCTATTTCAGTCTCCCCAGCTCTGGGATTACTGGCATGTGTCATCATGCCTAGTTTTGGTGGCTGGCACAGTGTGCCCAGGGTTCCAGGGCCAGCACAGCGTGTGGTACCAGGGTTTGAATCCAGGTCCCTGCACTTTCCAGGTAGGTGCTTAGACCACTAAGCTATCTCCCCAGCCACTAGTAGGTTGTATTTTCACTTTGCTGACAATGTGTTTTGTAAGACAAAAAAAAAAAAAAAAAAAAAAAAAAAAGAGTTTTTAATTTTTATGAAGTCCAACTTCTTTATTTTCTTCTTGTTGCTTATGTGATTCTTCCTGTCATATTGGCCTATCTAACAAATGAATTTTTTTTTTAGATCCTAAGAATCTGCACTTTTAGTCCTTGATCTATTTGGAGTTAATTTTTTTCTTTTTTATTCTTTTTTAATGTATTTGGTACAGGGTTTCACTGCACAGCTTGGACTCATAGTGATCCTCCTGTTTTCAGCCTCCTCAGCGCTGGGATTACAGGCCGGCACCACCACACCAGGTCTCTGTAGCTGGCTCAGCACGTCCAGGAGCGGGGCCAGTGCAGCATGTGGTACAGGGGATTGAGCCCCAGTCCCTGTGCTTGCATAAGCAGGTGCTTAGTCTGCTGAGCTATCTCGTGGGCCTTTATTTGGAGTGAATTTTGCTAGATGATATTAAGCAAAGGTTCAGCTTCATTGTTCTGCATGTGGCCTTCCAGTGTTTCCAATCTGTTGAAAAGATTTTCCTTCTCCCATTGGATAGTTGTGGCACTCTTCCCACACGATCACATTAAAAATGATTTGGTTCTGGGCTCTGTGTTCTGTTCCAGTGTCCTGTATGTCCAGCTACATGTGGGCACCACACTGTTTCAGTGGTCATAACCTTATATTCAGCTTTGAAATCAGAAGGCGTGAGACCAAGATTGCTTCTGTTGAAGGTCTCTTGAGAGTCCATTTGAATTTTAGAAAGCATTTCTCTATTTCTCAAAAATAAAAGTCACTGGGATTTTGATAGAGGTAGCACTAAATTTACAGATTACGCTGGGGGGGTAGCACTGACATCTTAACCATTTTAAGTCTTCCAATCCATGAGCACAAGCTGTGTCTGTATTTACTTTATCTTATTTAATGTACTCAGTTTTTTATAGCTAAGGAAACTGATCATGACCGGTGACTATGCCAGCTCTAAAAATACGAGGTCCACAGGCCTGGATCAAGTTCACTGCAGTAGCCCCTGGACGTCGTGCCCAATCCCCACCAGTCCCTGCAGAGGACTGCTCCTATCGGCCCTTTACTGCTGCGTGCCTGTAGCTTCTCAGTCCACCTCTCCCTTATTCATTCAAGCCATATTTGTTGAGCTAACTAGACCTACAGGTAAATGCAGCCGAGTACTGCTGCTTTACATGACCAATATCCATTCTCCTCTTTTCTACAACAGCACCTGTTTTCTTTGGGGAGTCACCCCTCCTCTCTTTTCTGTGTATGCCCCTTGGATAGGGGGCTCGCCCCATCCAAGCTCCAGGAGGGGTCATCTAAGGCAGGCTTAGGTGAGTGGGACAGGTCATCTCCTTGGCCACCATCACTGATCCAGAAATGGGCACTGCAGGTCCAATGAGAGCCAATCCCAGGATTCTGATGGAAATAACACAAGCAAGGCACTTTGGTTCCACAAAAACAAGCAGAAAGAATGGGGAAAGCCTGGAAGTGCCAGGGCCACCCAATGGCGCTGAGGATGATGCCAGCCCAGAGCAAAGCAAGCTAAGGGATAAGAAGAAAACTCCATGGAAAAGTCACTGAAGCACCTGGAGCTGGCTGTACCTAAGCAAATAAGGTGTGAATTTTTCAGCTGCAGGAGCAAATAACTTCCTGTTTTTGCACTAGCCTTGTAAGCTTGGGATCTGTGGCGACCAATCCAGTTCTGAGACAACTGTAACTCAGTCCCCGGTACCAAAGCTATACAAGTCTTTTCTTTAAGTCACTTTCTCAATGATTTTCTGAATGGATGGATGAATTATTCACAAAGAATGCAAAATTGCTTTACAAAAAGATTTGGTAAGTGGTTGGGATAGATATATAGTTGCATTCTCTTAATGAATAGAATGATTTTTTCTAATGGTGTTTGTAAATAGGATCACAAGTCTGCATCTTGTACAGCAATTAACCACTAAGAAGAATATATGCAGTGTATTATTTGTTGAAACTGTACTTTCGATTTGATTTGAAACTGTCTCATTGCTATATGTTTATCAATAAAACTTTGAAAAGAAAAAAAAAGATTTGATAAAAGTTGTATTATATATTTATTTATATTCCTGTATTCTATATAATAAAACTGAAAAGTTATTCATTATGAACCCAGGTCTTACAAAAAGACTGCAAACCATGTGTTATGGTTTGTGTCTAGATGTTCCCCCAAGGCCTCATGTGGTCACAGGACTTTTTTAGAGGTGGCTGAATCTACAGTGAATGATGTTGGGATTGAGGGTATGTGATGATTAGTAAATCAGATCCCACGGTTCTGGCTGGGATTAATGGTGTGAGTGCTACAGCTACCCTAGGCATACAATGTAAGAGACAGTAAGAGTCTTGTCCCCCTCCTTTGCTTTGCTGTCTTCTGGCCACCACAAACTGGTTCCCCCTTCTTGGTTTTGCTGCCTTCCACCACCATGAACTGCTGCCCTCTGTCACATGCCACCCTACCTTGGAGCCCACCAATTATGGATGGAAACTCTCCAAACTGTGAGCTCAGTAAATCTTTCCCCATTTAATTTCGAGGTTGGGTATTTGGCCGAGCAATGAGAAAAGTAACTAAGACACCACAAGAATAGTTAGTATGTAGTGATGTATGTATGACACAGGGGCCAAGAGGGTTGCTAAATCCAGGGAACAAATTCTGGGCTTCCTGTCAGTGAAGGCTAGAAATGAAGTGGGGTTAATAAAATAATCCGACCAATTAGCCATTAATTTCAAGAGCTTTCAATATGTTCAAGAGCATCTCAACTCTATTTAGACGAGATATGCAAATTACCTCTTGTCTTTCCAAGGAAGGTTTGTTATTTGATTAACAATTCCCCTACTGGTCTAGAACTAGTACACAAAACAAGGCTTCTTAAGGCCAAGGGCAGCTTATTTCTCTTGGTGTCCCTCTCACTGCCTAATAAATAGCAGGCACTCAATAAGTCTGTGTTTCCCGAATAAAATTTAAATAGGTTCTGCTGCCAAGATCAAACTAGGCTCATGCACCTGTGAGGATCACGAATTCAATCAGGAAAAAAAAAAAGATTCCCCACAAGAGAGCTGAGTCACACTCCTTACATAAATCTTAAGTCTATGACACATTTTTAGATCTTAGTCTAATAGGAGCCCAGTCATGATGAGATACTTCCCAATATGTGCTGGGTAAGTGTAGGAAAGGAGAGCTGCTTATTCAAATTAAATTGTATGCTTTCTACATCAGATTGGCTTTGCTGATAATTCACTTAAATGTCAATTTCAAAGACACTGGGTCTAATTGCAAAGGCTTTAGTTCAGTAGACAAAACAGAGACACTGAATAGTAGAGTTAATTAGAGAGATTTGGGGGCTGGGCGAATATGATTAAGAAGCGTCTGTTCTTAGTGGAATGATAGCTACAGAACTGCAAAAATTGGTTCTGAGAAAGGCTGTTAGTGGTGTGTACACTATTATCCAAGTAGCTGAGCTCTGTGGGGAACCAAGGGTGGGGCTTCTCTAGAAAAGAACTCCTGTGCTTACAGAAGTTGCTAGATGTCCCCCTTTCTGTGTTGCATCGCTGGGAATCAGTGCAGAAGAGGATGGACTTTGGGTTCAAGTCTTGTCACACTCCTTTCCAGCCATGTAGCCTTCTAGAAGTTGTCTAAGTTCAACGTTCATTCCCTCTCAGAGAAAACGAGGGTGAAAATTTCTCAGAAGGATGTCTTGAGTATTACGGAGCAAAATATTTGCAAAACATCTATCATAATTCTTGGCATATAGTAAGTCCTCAATATTGTGTGTGTGTGTGTGTGTGTGTGTGTGTGTGTGTGTGTGTGTGTGATGACTGTTCATCTGGGTACCTGGAATTAGCCCAGTGCAAAATCTTGATGAGTTAGCTATTTAAAACTCATTCATTCATGTATTCACTACGATACATTTATTAGTAGATTCTAGCTAAAATTTTTAAAATAATAAATGTTTTATGAAAGTCTGAGGAAGCATCGTATAAGAAAATAAATAAAAACTCCAAGCCACAGTAGGTGTGCAGTGATACATCAGCCCTCCTGTCACAGCCCAACCCTAGACATCCTCACCAGGGTCATGACTTTGGAGTCCTATCACCTACCCTACACAGAAAGTCACACTTACACAAGGCAGCCTTGGGGTGTGGCGGGGGGAGCCCCATATCATTTCTCACCAGCACTGGCACTGTGGTTGTGGAAGAAGCCCCCTCCTCCCTACCTGCACCTTCAGGTTGCTTCTGGTGTTGAAGACTTTTCTCTCTGCATCCTGAAATGCCTTCTGCAGCCTCTGCTCCATGGTCTGAGCAAACTTACAGGACTGTATGTTGTCAGATTGGCCCACAAACTGTAGCACTAGAATGAGAATCACACACGGCATTTGCCAAAGCTCCACATCTTAGTTCCTTAGACCTTATAGCAGTTTTGATCTAAAGCAGCATGACTTTAGGCTAGAGAAATCAGGCAAATAAACAAAGACCAGGCGAAGTTTGATTATAGGTTTGAAATTGACTCGTAATGGGATTAGTACCAGAGAAAAATCAAAACCATGACCCAAGCTGAGATTCCCTCCATTGTAGAGGATGTTATGATTTTATTCAATTGAAATATGCAGGCATCTGCTCAAAGACTGACAAATAATAACTTCTATTATTATAGAGATCATGCCTTCTATGTTTTTGGAGGAGGAAAAATCAATTGACCTCCATTACTAAGTTGATTGCATGTTTCCATCTCAATGATTTCTCCACTCTGTGGTTTACACACTCTGCAAATCAGAAGTCACTAGGGAGACTAAAAAAAAGACAGACTCTGGGGCTTAAGCACAGAGGTTTGAATTCAGCGATGCTGGGAACGCCCTGCTCCAAACCATAGATTTTATGGATACTCAACTCTTATTAGCATCTTTGGGAAAATACAACAGTAAGTGCTCATACACACTAATTGTATAAATTGGGAAGAAAAACTCTGCGATAAAGGGCTGGCCAAATAGCTCAGCGGGGGCCAGGCATTCGATCCCCGGCCTGCCGCGCCGGCCCCGCCCCTAAAGCTAGCTGAGGCGGCAATTGAGCCTGGGCGCGTTGCTGCGCGCCTGTAATCCCAGCTCTTGGGAGGGTGTAAACAAGCGGTTCACTGCGACTCTTATTTAATAGTGAGACCCTGAACGCCCTGTAGACCCTTCCCTAAAATACAAATAAAAAGAAAAGAAAAACGTTGTGATGGACCATTTCTACTACATTCAGGTTTAGAAAAGGCTGATGTGCAGAGGACTTGGACATTTGATTAGTGGGGCCCTTTGAAGAAGACACACAGGGACATAAAATGTGACAGAGCAGCTAGCAGTGGATTTTGTAAGCAGCGTCCCTATGATACGTATGGATGGCCCCTGACCCCACAACTTACACAAATCCTTTCCTTCCGGGTTACTTGCCTGTTTTCAGTTGGAAGTAGCCGGCAGGCTGGGGCTTCCATGGAGAGGCAAGGACTGCCACAGACTGTAAGTTTGGGGTATGCTGCTTCAGATCTGCAGTGACGTTGCTGACTCCATAAACTCCTAGCATTTCCATCACAACAGCAGGCAAGTACACCAGCCTCCCTTTGGTAGCATAATAACCAATGGAGACATTATGAGAATGCTCCAGAATGTCCACCTACAAAACAAATGGACCCCAGAACTTACTGCTTAGTCCTGCAATACTTTAAGTTCTTCTAATGTTTCTCAGAGCCACAGCTGTTACTTAGTAAGGCTGGGAAACAGGGCACTTTTGTTCAACAAGTATTCTAACAATCCTTTAAAGTGTTATGTAGATTGCTAGACTTCAAAGCATCATAATACAACAAAATAAAATTGACATCAAATTTACCTGGAATGAAATTCAACTTATATGTTTTGCATTCCTTAAGGGCCACAGGATAATCCTCTGAGCAATAATTATCACCAAGAAGCCAGAGAGGAGACAGCAGACAGGAGAGACTTCAGATGAATGGAATGCTGGGAAAATAGCTTTATTCTATGTCTCATCACTCAGGAGAATTAAAAGGCAGAAATGATAAATTAAGTGAGTCACTTCAGGGACTGAATTAAGAAGTCCAGTGAGCTCCTCTGTCAGGCAGCAGAGGGGACACTTGTTCAGCCTCGGCCTGGCCCTTTGCCTACACACTGCTTCCAGGCCAAGGCGGGGCTGAGCCACAGAGGGCTTTCCTCATAGGCAAGGCCTAAGGCAATTGCAGGCCAAGGCAGGACTGAGCCACAGAGGGCTTTCTTCATAGGCAAGGCCTAAGGTACAGCGATGGACGGTGGCCTGGGCGATTTCTGCTTCTGAGGGGAGATCCTGAGACTTGTACTATGAATAACTACTAGAAAGACAACAATATGCAATGTATTAATTATTGTAACTACCCTAGTAGGCTGTTCTAAAACTGTCTCATTGCTACTTCTTTCTCAATAAAATTAATATTTTAAAAAAAGATTTATTTGATGCTGCTTTCTTGGTGCTGTAGGCTCACAGTTCCCAGCGTTTGTTGTTTTTCTCTTCACATATTAAATATAATGCTTATTATAGAACTAGCTTTTATGACAAGGAGAGAAGGATAATAATTACCTCTAGTATTACTACTATCACCATGATACAATTGGAAAAAACTTCCAACTATATCACCTTCTGTTATTTGTCCTTAAAACTACAAATTTCATATACATGTATATGTATATTTCCAGACATAGGTAAATATATATATATATATATATATATATATATATATCATACACATACATATACTCATGTATGGTAGATACTGCTTTGTAACCTCTTTTTTAATATTTATTTCTATTCTCTTTCTTGCACATGTTTGCAGTACATGATGATTACAGTTATCATGGGGAGTTGGAACATGCACGTAACACATCTTAATTCTTTTTTTCTCTCTCTTCTTCATCCCTTCCTCTTCTCTTCCCTCCCTGCTCCTTCTAATATAACCTCTTTTTTTTCCCCCCATGCTAGGGATGGAAGCCAGGACCTTGGACATGCTAGGCAAATGCTCTACCCCTGAGATACACTCTCAGCTCCCCATCTTTTTTAATTATAGCAAAGTATACATCCACATGCAATCTACCATCTTAATCACCCTAGGTATACTGTTTGCTGGGATTGAAGAGCTACAGCAAGGCAACAGCCAGTACCGTCGTTCATCACTTCATCTTGTAAAACTGAATCTCTCCATCTGGGTGTTTTGGACACCACTCCCCTCCCTTATCCTTGCATCTCTGGGAGGACTGTCCTGTGGGGCTAGAGGTGTAACTCAGGTGGAGAACACTTGCCTAGCATGGGCGAGGCTCTGGGTACTGTGTTCAATACCAAAAAACAAAACAAAAAAACAGAGTCATGGGGATGTTCCATGGAAATCAAGGCAACTGATTTTGTAACAGGACTGGTATGTGGTGGCCTCTCCACTGCATCCTCCATTGTGTCTTTTCTCCTAAAGATAGTGGAAAAGATGATTGTGGGTGAAACCAGGGAAACTTCAAGGTGGACCATGGACACAACCTAAAACAATACCAACTACCCAGTGTAAAGGCTGCTTCCTTTCCAGCCCTTGGAATTAATTCAAAGAACAAGACTTGCTTTGGGTACTCTTTACACTCACACCTGTCTAATCCTAGCCGCAGCAGCTTCTGTCCCTCTTCTTTTTCCTCCATTTCCTTCTTTAACAAACAGAGGGACACCAAAAAACAACATCCAGGGCCATCCAAATAGCTCAGTGGATTAAAGTGCCTGCAAGCAGGTGCAGGGGCCAGGGGTTCAATCCCCAGGCCTGCCATGCCAGCCCCACCCCCCAGGGTGCAGTGAGATGGCGATTGAGACAGGGCGTGGTGGCGTGCCTGTAATCCCAGTTTGGGAGGCTGTAAACAGGCGGCACACTACGAGTCTGACCTAATAGTGAGATCCTGAACACCCTGTAGAACCTTCCCTAAAAGAAAAAAAGAAAGAAAGAAAGAAAGAAAGAAAGAAAGAAAGAAAGAAAGAAAGAAAGAAAACAACATCCAGCATGAATTGAACAAGCTATTGGGCTTCCGTTCTTCTCGCTTTTACCATGTCCTTTTATTTATGGCCCATCATTTGGGTTTCTATTTACAGTCATCATATCTAATATCCCTTCAAAAGAAATGTGTTTAAATTTTAAAAAGCAAGGCAATTGAGGGGAAAGGAAAGTGCTTTTACAGTGGTCTGTGATGATGTGCAAGGGCCAGGAGATGGCTCAGTAGAATAAGCGCTTCCCTGGCAAGTGCAAGGACCTGAGTTCAATCCCCGGTCCCACAAAAAAAAAAAAAAAAAAAAAAAAAACCATGGTGAGGTGCAGAAGAGACCAAAGCTGTATGGAGGTTGGAGAAAATGTTGACAGAAAACAGCTTCAGGCAACTACACGGGTGAGCATTCACATTTTCAACTTCCAAGTCAAGTTTCTGGCGCAGGAACCACTGAAGCCTCTTACGGAGTACATTTCTTTTTATTCCTTTTTTTCTCCCCTTTTCCTCTCTTCTTTTAGAATTGTGAGAGATTGACAGTGACCAATAAAGTGGGTAGGCGCCAAGTCTCATTTCTAGTCCTTGCATGTGAGGAGGAGGGTCGACCATACTAAACATGGCTATCAAGCAGAACATCAAAGGAAGCCAAAACAGTATTTTTTTATTTAAGTGGTGCAAAAGGGAATCCACTGACTGCCAGTTGCTTTTCCTGCTTGAACACTTGGAATCAAACCAAGAGAATATCAAACAAGCCTCTATCACTTGGTTAGGCCATGCAAACCAGCCGGTGGTTATTAAATAGCACTTGGCATGAAAGAATTTGGAGGAAAATAAAATGTTGACTTCCTTGTCAATAGCTGGCCCTTTAGGCAAAGCTAGACTCAACTGACAAGTCAGAATAATTTTTGGATGTCCAGAAGTAAATCCTGATTTACAATGGCATAGAAGATAAAAGAAAAACAATGGATGGTTGCTAGTGAGTTACACGGACAATATTAAATACTTTCCCCAAATGATGCGATAGTGGGATGGGTTAATCAGTATGCCCAAGCTTTAAAAAGAAAAGAAAGAAAAATGGCAAGTAGTCTCAGTTTCCATTTCAAAATATGATCTTTTTCACCAGCCACAAGGTCTTGGCTATTTATCAAAGTGAAGAAAGATCTGACTTCCGCGGTGGGACCTAGGAAGGAGGAAAAGTAGCTAAACATCCTCTGAACCCCGGATGAATCACCATCAGGTGAGGAGCTTACGTGAGCTGTCACGTCGGTCTGGTGGAAAGCCTTGCGAAGGGCCTGTGTGAGCCCTCTGGCTACACTGAACTTCAAGGATTCGCTGCTCTGCATTCTCCTTTGTGTTAGAAACAGGACTGTGGGGGTGAAACAGAAGCACAGCAGTGAGTGTGAGGTGCAATCCTCATGATGCGCCAGCCCTCTCTCCTCCCGGCCACCGCCTCCCGCAAATTCTGCTCAGACCTGATAAGCAAAGGCCCACCCACGGGAGCATGGGCATGGATAGTGGCTCTGGTGGCCCTGCTGAAGTCGCTAGGAAAGAAGGCTGAGCCACGTGTGTGACCCCCGTGGACTGAGAGCTGGTTGGTGCTTCATTTCTGACCCAAGTTGCCTCTGACCTTGAAAACCAGGCTGTGCAGTGCCTGCCCTGGGGAGGTCTGTATGCAGTGCGGTTCCTCTGACACCATCTGTTATGGGTTAAATCTAAAATGCACCCCACCCCCACTCTCCTGGATCATGGGGGTGCTGTACTTAACAGCGGATTCATCCACAAATGAGTTCAGTAGCCGAATATGCTGTTGGGGGGGGGGGGCTAGGTGGAAGTGGGTCACAGGGGGAGGGGTGACCTGGAAGAATGTAATCTTGTCCCCAGCTCCTCTTCATGCTCTGCTTCCTGGATGCGGTGGACTGAGCACCTATCCCTCTATCATGCCCCTCTGCCATCCTGTTTCTGCCCTGGTGACTGAAACCATAAGCCAAAATATGCATCGCCTCCTTTAATTTGCAAGTGTTGGATATTTTGTCCTAGGATGGGTAAGTGACTAAGTCAGACACCGTCCACTCACAGCCTACTTAGGTGCAGGTCCTGAGCATGGTGCTGCAGCCCATACCAACCCTAAGTCTGGGAGGGGCAGCCCCACCTCATACACAGGCAGGGAAGGAGATGAGGGATGCAGGTCAGGCATCTGGGATCCAATGCGACTGGTGCTATTGGAAGAGAAGCCCAGAACACAGTCAGAGCTTCTAAGCAGAGCATCCAGTCCTGAGTTGGGCAAAGGCTGTTATAGGAAATTGATTCTCCACAGGAATGGATGCTTCAGCTGAGTCCACAGGCTAGTAAGTGTGAGCGGGGCAAGGGAAGGGAATGCCTCCACCCTCCAGCTCCCAGCACTCGGGATGCTGAGTGCGAAGACAGGCGGACGCGTGGGTGGACTTGGTCAAGCCTGTCCTGAGGGCAGTGGGCAATGAGTTTTAAGCAAAGCAGTGCATTCTGTGTTCCCTTGACTGTGGGCTGGAGAACAAGTGAGTGATGTGGGGAGATGTGATGGCAGAGAAATAAACATGACTGTCGTTGCAGAAAAATAGGTGAGCAGTGGTAACTGTGCGCCCTCAGGATGTGGCAGTGGGAACCAGGGCAGAGAGGAGTACCTAGGAGGGAGAAGTGGAAGGAACTTTTGAGTGGTTGGATATAGCTAGGGCTGGGAGGAAGTGAGGAAAAGAGGAGGAAGATGTTTCTGCACAGGGCAGGCTAGGGGGCTGGGCTCACTGCCCCTCAAGGAGGTGTGGTCTGAGAGAGGGGAGGAAGAGTGGAAAGCCAGATGGTATAATTTCTTGAGAAATAGAAAGAGATACTGTATTTTCTGCTCTGCCTAGCTGCACCATTTCCCATTTTAGACAAGGATGTGTCTCGGGATATAATTTCACCTCATTCTTTGTGGGGTGGGGAGGAAGGCGGGATGCAAGCATTCAGTGCTGGCGTGCTCTTTCAAATAATTTGCCTAATGCTTTTTATAGCAAACACTACCACACTATTAAAAGCACCCTGTGCATTCTAGGCCTGCTTTGCTGCCACTAGGGACTGGGGCGAAAAAGATAGCATCCTGCTTTGCTCGTGGTTCGAATGCTGCCTGCCCACATTGTCTTTTAGGAACATCTCCTCTCTAACAGCAAAAAAACATCGGGGGTTCCCATCTTGTGTCCCATAGTACCCGCTGATTAAGAAGCCTGTCTGAATTCAATAGCACACCCCATCATTTTATAGTAAATGAATCACATTATTTATTGATTGGAGACATCACTGATTCATTCATTCTACAGACAAAATAGAGTATACACTGGCATTCTTAAACCACCCAGCAGAAGGACCATGACTCCATGAGGTCCTCTGATGTCAGGACTGAACTTAGGTCCAGAATCACCTAGAATCACCTAATTCTGCTCCTCTCCTCTGAAACCTGATAAAAAGCAGGGTTTCTCAGTAGTGGCAGATTATTTGGGGCTGGATTATTCTTTGCTTTTGAGGGCTCTCCCATGTGTTTGTGAATATTTAGCAGTACCCCACTAATTTCCAGTGGCACCCCTTTACCCAAATGTGACAACCAAGTGTCTCCCAATATGGCCAAATGTCTCCTGGAGGGGAGTGGGTGAGGCCATCCCTGTTTAAGAACCTCTGACCTAAAAGAGAAGTAATTCAGCTGCATCTCCAAGACGAGGTTTGCTGCTTTCAAGTCAAATCAGAAGGACAGTGCCCTCTCACCTGTCTTCACCAGAAGCTTACTGGACATCTGACACTCCAGGTTGGATGCCATTTTGCCGGTCGTGACCATTGCAGTGGACGAAGCAGGAAGAACAGTATCTGTGTTTTCTGCCTGCGGAGATGGCAAGTGGGTGGCCCTCGCGGACGCCGTGATGGATGTCAGTGGGCGAGGGGTGGATGCTCTGGGCATCTCTGGCTTGGTGGGGTTTGGGAGGCTGGTGTGCATGGCTTGTGGTTTCCTGGGGAGGTGCGTTGTGGACAACAGGCCAGAGGCAGTGCCTGCATTCCCCTGCATGGCTGCGTGTGTGCTTACGGTGTGTGCTGTTCTGGCAAACATGTAGGTTGGTGTGAATGGGAAGGCAGTGTGGATGGTCCCTGCAGTCGCCTTTGGATCAGATGCTGCCTTGTTGGTGACATTTCTCACTAGAGCAGTGCTCTTGGCTAAGCCACTGCTGCTGGTGCCCTTAGCAACCAAGGCTGCAGATAGGGCCGGTGGACTTGACTTCCTCAGAAGCAACGTGGCAGCGGTGGCTGCAGTTGGCTCTATCTTGGGTGACACTGAGAAGTCCACTGTAAAGAGAGAAAAGGCAAAGCTTATCACTGGCCCAGAAGACACACATCCTTTGTCCTGGTGATGAATGGACATAGCATATGGGTGTGTTAGCCTGAAAAACTCTGCACTCTGGGCTTGCAATGGGAGCACTTGGTCAATACGACTTTAGGCTCTTTAAATCAGTTAACTGTAAGGAGAATGCCGCTAATAGCAAAGCTGTAGTTGCTAAGAAGGACACAAATTCTGAATACTTCCACACAATGAAGCTGGAAGAGGATCAATGTCACGCCTACTGGGGGCTGCTAACTCACTCCTGAAAGCTGGATTTCTGTGCTGAGCTTGAGGATGCTTTGGCCATGAAAGCGGTCATACCTGTTTTTTGGGTACCAGGAAACAAACTATCTGCATTAGTGGCTGCACCTGTCCATTTCTTGGGGCGCTGAGAAGCTCGCAGCACTCTGGAGGGGGTCCTGGGAAAGGCACTGGTGGATTTAGGAGACTCAGCAGTTGAGTGATATCCCAGGATGCTCTTGAGTGATGTGGAAGCATTGATCCCATGTGATAGATAGATGTCACTGGAAATGTGGGGACCTGTATCTGTCCCATCCGAAAGCATTTCTTGCAAGCTAGCCATAGAAGACAGCCTGAGCCAGGTTAGCCAAAGAGGATGGGTTGGCTGCGTGGGCATCCGTAAATGGGGACTTGACAAAGAATGTCGACTTGAAGATGGGTAATAGTCAATCTTCTCTGTTTGGAAAACTCTGGAATAGCTGTTATGGCTTGTGGGCCAGAGGTCTGTAGGGTTCCCAACCACGGCCACATCTGACTGTTCTTCAGGCTGGTAGGTGCTTGGGCCTAGGATGAGATCCTGAATGTTAAAATGTTCTGCAACGACTGACCGCCCAACAGTATCTTGGAAATCCTGAGATTTTATTGCACTGGCAGCTGAAGATAAACCACTGGGAAGAGGAGTTGGAGCTGAATGAAGGTCCCAACTTGTGGAGTTAACCACGTGGCCACTTAAATCATAATTCGCTTGGTGCTGCAAGCCAGATATTGTTGATTGTGTGGAAAGAGATCCAGTTTGTACCGAAAGAGAACTCCGGAAAACATCTGTGGTTGTTGGCTTGTTCATGTCTCCTATTGTTGAGAAATCAGAGACATCAGAGGAGGAGGGAAACGCTGCTGTCACCTGCTTGGAAGCCGAAGCTGGCAGCTCAGAATGGCCCACAGCAGCTGTGAAATTCTCTGGCTTAGTGCTGGAAAAGCCAGGAGACGGGGAAACCAGCTGGGTGGTTTGAATGACAGGCATGGAAGGCGGTGGTGATCCGGATAAAAGGAGGTTTGTTCTTGGTGTTGCAATGATAGGAGAGGAAATGGGACCAATGCTAAAATCAGAAGTGAATCCATTTACAGTGTGAAGACTCGAAACTTCTTTACTTGGAAAGGTCTGGAGAGGAAGCGTCACACTTGCCATTTCATTTTCCTTTAAAACAGCTGTCCCACTATCCTTTTGCAGGGTCAAGATCTTCGTGGCAAGATGAAATCTGCTCAAGGGAAGCAAGTGTGTGGCTGCAGGAAAACGGGGCACATCTTTATTTTCTTTTTGAGGAGGGGGCATTTCTGGCACAGGGGATGGAGAGGCATGACTTCCTGTGGGCTGCAGGACAGAGGAGGGAAGGTCGATTGTCCTGTTCAGAGGTAATGTAGGAACCTCCCCAGAAGGGATGGCTTTTCCTTGACCTGGTGTGGTGAAAGGCAGAGGAGGAGGCACCCAAGAGGAAGATGCGCGCTCTGCAGAAACCACAGGCCCTCTGGAATTCTCTGGAGCTGCTGACAAATGCGGTGGGTTAGCGGAGCCATTGGCAGGAGGAGCAGGGGCTAGCTTTTTGCTGCTCATTGCTATAGCCACTGATTGTACAGTCTGGAAAAATGAAGGCACAGCCTCTGCTGCACTCTTCAAAGTTGGCAAGGGCACCCCACTGTGCACTTGTTTAACCCCTGCCCTGTGCACTGGCTGGGTGGATGCACGACTTGAAGCCACTTCCAACGTGGACCATGAAGGGGTTCCACCTGGGAGCAGAAGACCTCCAGGTGCAAGGGGAGTGGGAGACAGCTGGCCCAGTTCTGCCATGGAGCTCAAAACCCCAGGTGTGGGTGAGCCTGCTGACAGGGGACCCTCAGCTGGGGACAGCTCAGAGTGCTGCTTTGTTGAGGATCCTGAAAAACCTAGATGAGGGACATTTGTGAAATCCTGGGTAGTTTGGGATGGAGTATGGTTCATATCATCAGAAAATGAGCTCAGGGAACTGGCTACCTTCGGACCTGAAGAGGCAACAGCTTGCGCTATAGCAGGAAAGAATGGCACTTTGGTGAGGGACTCTGCTGGCTTAGAGAAGGTGATGGGATGAGGTGAGTGAAAAGCCAATGAAGAGGATGAAGGTGGAAGAAGGAGGAACGGGAGACTGTCTGACCACAGGGGATGCTTTAGAGAGGAAATCCCTACTGGTGGCTGAGATGGGGGCATGGAACTTGAGGTCACCAATGGGACTGCGGACAATGGGGGAAGCATGCTGGCAAGAGGCAAACCTGACACATCCGCCACTTCTCTTTCCCACTGAGGCCTTGGTTGGACCAGGGACTTGGTGGAATCCTTGGATGGTTCCAGAGAGGCACTATGTTCACTTCCTTGGTAAAGGGAAGAAGAGAAGTCCCCCTGAGCCCTGGTCTTTCGGTGCATCTTGGGCAGAGGTGTCCGGGCCAACTGCAACAAGCTTGTGTTGTCAAGAGACTGTCCCAGCACAGTCTTGACTCTGTCTCCTGCCAAAGAAGACTTGACTTCCGAGAAAGGCCATGTTGGTGAAATTGGTAGCAACTTCCGGTGAGGAAATGACTCTGGGGTCGGGGTGACGCGTAGCTGTAGATTGTCTGTTCCTATGAAACAAAGCATTGTGGTGAGACGGAGTCAGGAAGTGGCTGCAATGAGCAGGGGCCGAAGCTGACGGGTGGGCAAGACAGATGCCGCCTAGGCCACAGGGGACTGTGCCCTTCACAGAAGGCCCCCCGAACAATTCAAACAGTAAATTCAATAATTACAGAATGCCAATGTTGCAGTGACTGCACAGAGCAAGGTTGGTGAGAAGCAGGCTCTGATGAGGCACGCTTAAGAAAAATGCTCAAGATACTAATTTCTTTTCTTTTTGTTTTACAGTAATTGGACTACCTATGAGGCTTGAACTACAGAGCTCATATCCTAGAAAATCCAACACGGATGTGGCTACCTATCTGCCATGATCCATGCCACCAAAACACACCTCATCCAAAAACCTAAAATGCATGACGCTGAAGAAGACCTATGCATCTGAGTGTGAATGGCTCTTTTAGGTTCCTATGATGTCCCCAGAAAAAATACCTGAGGTTGCCTATGATTGGAAAAATGGCTCCAAGGAGACACATTTTTCTTCTTAGATTTAAAAGGACTCCTGATGCCATCATCCATTCTGTGTCAAGAAGCAAAGATTTCTTTTGGCTTCAGCAGATTCAGAAACGAGTCACATTCAAACCCAAGATGGGAGACACCACTCAGGAAGCTGGGTGTCACTCTAAGCACCTGTAGAGACCCGAGGTGTCAGCACTAATGTGTGAGACCAGGAGAGTAAGGCAGGGAGGCTGGCACACAGCTCCCAGGGAAAGAAAGGAGGGAAGGAAATCCTAAGGAAGCTAGGAATTTCACACATCCGGCCGGATGATCCCCCTCTGCACTGTTTTTTAGGGTTGATAATGCAGAGGTGGTTACTAGTGTCCTTATGTAATACTTTAAAAATAAACGCGAAGGAAAGATGCTTCTAGAGCTCTCTACCATAACTAGCTGAAAACATTACAACGACATGATAGGAACAATAAGCCAAGCTGTGAAGTCAGAAGGTCTGAGCACACGTGCAACCTCAGCCACCTGGAGCTGCATGAGCCAATGCATAGTGCCACGTGCGGGGCGGGAAGGAACACACTTAACCGTCTCCACAGACTGTGGTGAGGAGCTAATGAAATGACAGAGAAGGCAGAGGAGCACTAGATGAACAAGCTGCCTGTCCTTACAGGCTCCAAGCCCCTGTGTTCATTTAATGAAGGAGGATGCTGTGGTCCAGAGGGGACGTACTTTGCCAGCAGCTACATAACCGATCAGAGACAAGAGCAGGTGCAGACGCAAAGGCTCCTTGCTTCTAGTGCCTGCTCTCTCTCTCTCTCTCTCTCTCTCTCTCTCTCTCT
>NW_004524594.1:15132549-15144873 GCF_000260255.1 Octodon degus
AGCCAGTCCTTGCACTTGCCAGGCAAGCACTTATTCTACTGAGCCATCTCCCCGGCCCCTTCCCACTCTTCACTGCATCCCTAATGTAATCTGCCAACAACAGCAGCAGCACAGACCACTAAAGTCACAGTCTGACAATCCTGGAACTTTCCGAATACACGATATGCTCTATAGTCAAAATGGTTTTCTGAAAGAGGCTTCAGTTTACTTCTTTTGTTAAGACTCGGAAAAGTAAGATTAGAAGGTGTCTTTCCAACTCTGAATTAGGGAACGCATGCAAAAGTTTCCTTTCTGATTTGTTGTTTTCTTGTTTTTCATTTTCCTACCATTTGGGCTTACAGACACCCATGATATTTGCCTTGAGTTGTTTTTCAAACAGGGCAGGGTGTAACCCATATTGTACCCATTCTCAACAGGCTTACTGATTTCATTTTGTAAGTAAAATCAACCCCTTCTGGAAAAGCCATTCTTATCAGCCCCGCTCTGCCTGATTGCTGCTTATAACCAGATCTGAATGATTAGGGTGCCAATCTGAAGACCCAAAGCTTCCACTGGATTCTGTCAGCCTCTAACATAGACATCAAGTGACAAGGTACACACAGCTCCAGGACACAAAATGGTGCACTGTACAATACTGCATTAAAATACCTGCCCTTCTTGAAAACTGTTTTGGTTGTTCTTTTTTTTTATTTATATATTTGGCTCGGGGTCTCACTACACAGCTTGGACTTATAGTGATCCTCCTGTTTTCAGCCTCCCCAGCGCTGGGATTACAGATATGTGCCACCACACTGGGACTCAGTTGCTGGCTCAGTGTGCCCAAGGGAGGAGCTGGCATGGCATGCAGTACCAGGGATTTAATCCCGGTCCCTGCACTTGCCAAAACAGGTGCTTAGTCTGCTGAGCTATCTCACTGGCCCTTGAAAACCACTTTGGATTTGCAATGAAAACTGTGCTTCTGTGTTAGGCTGTGGAGCCTGAGGAGGCACTTGCCTTTGGCTAGGTGCAGTTTCACATGGAAGGTGCATGCTGCTTTCATGCCCAATCCTTCCTATTCATGTTGTTGATCTCCTCAACGGCCTCAGCTTTATACTCTGCACGCAATCATGTTTTCCAGTGTATGTGAGTGAGCATAACATTCATGTAAAGTAGTTTGTGCTTGGGTGTTTTCAAAATACACTCTGGAATCTCTTCTGATTACTTGAATATTTGGCGAAATTTATGCAGGATTTCTTCTCTTGTCATTTCACCAAGACAGATCCTGCCATGGGTGCGACTCAGGGATCCAAAACAAACCTATCTTGTTTCAGATAAATGGGCTTGTAACTTACAGGGGCTGGATAGAGCAAAGAGCGAGTGTTTTCAGGAAGAGGCCTCACAAACTCGTACACAAAAATCCCTACAAGCAAGCTGTCAGGTGTTGTCGGTGATCTCGGGAAGAGCTCTAGTTAACAGCCTTGCCACAACCAAAGGAGGCTGGTGAAAAATACATTGAAGTACCAAAAGACGATGGTCAGTTGATTCCTTTGTACTGGACCTTGGTCTTTTCCCACCCAGAGGCCAGTGTTTTATTTCAAAGACCTTGTGAAGACAGGGTTCTACCAACAACAATTTTGACAAGTGCTGTATTTATTCCATGAGACGGTCATTAATCTATTCACCATATAATTCTATCTCTCCATCTCTGAGCACACAAAACCGTGAAACTCCAGGTCTGAACTCAGACACCTCTGTGGTTGGCTAGAGCCAGTGAGTTGGGCACAGAAATGACAAGTGTCACTTCAGAGCTAGGACATTTAAATTAGGGCTAGGCCCAAGCTTAGGTTTAAATACAAAGGCTCACCCTCAACCCCAAATTCGCCTAGACAGGCATAAGAGGGGGAGCTTCCCTGGGAGAGCAGCTACGTTTCCTGTAGGTAGAGTGGACCAGAGCTCTTTATAAGCTAGAGCAGGAATACAGACTAGCAAGGAAATGACAAAATTCGGGGCTACTTCAAGTTTTTTCACCCTGAAATTAGAGAACTATTTCATGCATAGAAAACAGTATACGGCATACATTATACAAACAATAAATAATGAAATAAATATTTATTTGGCTTTTATTCAGCTTAAAATTAGAGTTAGTATTCCTAGATTCTCTTTCCTGGCCACTCTTTGGCTCTCTCTCTCTCTCTCTCTCTCTCTCTCTCTCTCTCTCTCCCACTCCCCCTTTCTCTTTCTCTCTCTTCCTCTGCCTCTCTGCCTGTCTCTCTGTCCATTTGTCTCTCTCTGTCCATCTTTGTCTCTCTCTGTCCATCTCTGTCTCCCTTTCTCTGTCTGTCTCTGTCTCTCTTTCTCTGTTTCTCTTTCTCTCTCTCTTCCTCTGCCTCTCTCTGCCTCTCTGTCTCTCTCTGTCCAACTCTGTCTCCCTCTCTCTGTCTCTCTCTGTCCATCTCTGTCTCCCTCTCTCTGTCTCTCTCTCTCCATCTCTGTCTCCCTCTCTCTGTCTGTCTCTCTCTGTCTCTGTCTGTCTCTGTCTCTGTCTCTCTCTCTGTTCATCTCTGGTTCTCTCTCTGTCTCCCTCTCTGGCTCTCTCTCTCTCTCTCTCTCTCTCTCTCTCTCTCTCTCTCTCTCTCCCCATCCCTGAAAACCACCATTACAGGCTGTAGTTTTAAAATCATTAAAAAGTAGTTGATTTTCAAGAGGGTCACATTAAATTTCATAGTTTTCTCTCATATGAGAAACTAAAATAAAAACAAATAAATGAGAAATGATGGGAAACAAGAAAGCAGACATTTTGGAAATGGAGCAGGAGATCAGAGGATAGAGGAAGGAAGGGAAAGGGAGGGAAGGGGATGAAAACTGACCCAGGTGTATTATAGACATGCGTGGCCCCTCCCAAACAAAACAGCTGTTATGTATTGCCATCATACACTAATAAGAAAATTCTAAAAAGAGGCGCAGAGCTAGGGAGATATAGCTCAGTGGAATAAGTGCTTGCTTGGCAAGCACAAGGTCCTGAGTTTGATCCCTGGTACCACAAAAAATAAATAAACAAATAAAAATTAAAAAGGGGCTAAAGTCTACTGTTCTCTGCCCTGCCCAGAGCTGGAGTGAATTCTAAGCAGGATATTGTAAAACAGACATTTGCAACTACTTTGAAGATAACAATATGTAATATAATAACTATTGTTAATTTCCTGTCATCTTGTTTTGAAATTCTGTATCATTTTTTTCTTTTTTAAATTAAAAAGAGAAAGCTTCGCCCTTCCCCAAAGAAATCAATCCATCCTATGGAAGTAAGAGTGGACTGGTGGTTACTAAAAGCCAGGGACAATAAGGATAGGTATGGGAAAATGTTGATCAATGATACTAAGTTATAGTTAGAGAGGAGCCACGATGCCATGACACAGTAGGGAGAGCAGAGAATAGCAATCATGTACTGTAGATTTCAGAACACTAGAAAAAAGATTTTGAAAATTTTCACCATAAAGAAAATGATAAATGTTAAAGAAACAAATCTGTGTACCTAGGTTTGAGCATTATACAATGTATACATGTACCAAAACATCACATGAGACTCCATTAATACGTGGAATTTTTAGTATCATCTAAAAAATAAAAAAGCAATCAATACATGTTACTCTGTGATACTAAAAGAGATGCTTCACACATTATGAAGAGGAAAGCAATTTATGAAGAGAGGAGCTGGTCTACAGTGGAGTGAAATCTCTGGTGACACCCAAAACTCATGACTGACTAGGTAAAGCATGCTGAAGTATCAGTTTTATTGAACTATGTATAAAAAGCTACTTACAGTAATTCCTCTACTTCCACGCATTTGAGTTGTGGACTTTCATAGACACCAGGGGACCTCACGTTACATAGATGTACAATAATCACGGAAGTAGCTTGCGTGTCTGCTGGGTGTTGTCACAGTTGTGCCGCTGTGTGCTTACTCTACAGTGTGACAGTACACAGTAGTGCAGAGCTCAATTGGAGCACAGCATGTATAGAAGCAACAGGAAAATCAGTGGTGATGTGGAAGTGGTTTTTGAAGCTTCACATTGTATATTTTTGTCAAAGGTATGTAAGACTCTCTTTGTAGGACTTAAAAAGGAATCCAACTTATGAAGGAGCTAGTTTTTAAATTGGAGACTTACAGTATTTATGAAGATAAGCATACTGTCTTGAGTGTATTTTGAAACCTACAGGACTGTTTTAAGGAAAAACTAGAGCCACCAAACACATGTTGACAAATGTTTGCATCTGACATTGACCTGGGTCACTGGTTTACTCTTCTCTGCTGTGCCCGGCGTTATGTCAGTGAAAATGGTTAAAAAGGTTGTTGATGGTGACATACAGAAAGAGGGATGAATGCATGATTTGGCAACAGAACCAGGATGAAGTTACAAAGAGAAGTTACAAAGAGAAAGATGATACCTTAAAAATAAAGGAGAAACATCTCTAATTAATACAACTATGAAAAACAGAATGGGCCACCTTAAAATTAGGAATTTCACTATTACTAGAAGTACTCAGAGAAGTATAGATTAATTCATTTCCAACTTCCTTCTTTTCATGGCTCTCTTCCTTCTGTCCATGTTTCACTGTCTATTTAGACCAGATATTAGGTTAAACAACATCTTAAGGAAAAACCATACGCTCCTTCCAGCATCATGTAACTCACACCCTATGGTAAGCATGAATATAAAGCAAACACTTTCACAATGTAAAAATAAGTATGATAGATGAAAGATGAAGAGTCCTTAGAAGCACATGATAGGAAGATGTGACCGGATCGAGGAAGTGAGAACGCACATCATGGAAGAGTTGGCTTTCAGGATCCAAAGGATAAGTAGAAGTTAACCAAGGACAGAGAACAGGGAAAAGCATTTTGCGCCCTGTGGCCAAAAGTAGGATGAAGAGTACAAGGGAGTGAAAGAAGGTAGTCATAGCTCAATCAGGAAGGGTAAGGGTGGGCATTCAAGGAGATGAGGGCCCAGAAGCAGGCTTTGGTTGGACCACTGGAGCACTGTAGGTTTTCGTTGGATGGGGAAGATAGGGGTAGAGGCTGTCCAGGAGCAAATTCCTATTTTGGAAGAATCATTATGGCCGTAGAGTGAAGAATGGACTAGAAAGGGGAAAGAGTAGATGATAGCTAACAGGAAAAGCCTGCAGTGGTCCAGGAATGAGATGACGAAATGGTGGTAAAGAAGAGTTGTGCTATGGGTGAGAGATGAAAAGAAATCATCTTTGTACAGTTCTTTTCAATACTCAAAATTTAGGAACCTATTATTGCACTGTTTGGCTTTATATAGTTAGTGATTTGATTTCTTTTAACAGTCACAGATTTCGTATGCCTCCCACTGAGAGGAAGGTACTATGTCCCCTCTCTTTGAATCTGACTGGGCTTCAGTTTGTTGAACCCTTGAGGATGTGACAGAAGTGATGCCATGTGACTTCTGCAGCTGCATCACAAAAGGTCATGCAACTTTAGCTGCGTCCCTTGGTCCCCTTCTCCTGGAACAGGACACCACTCTGAGCAACCAGCCTCAGACACCAGCCTGAGTCAACCTTCTTGGCAGCCCAGCCCAGACACCAGGCATGACATGAATGGAGGAGCCTCCAGATCATTCTAGTGCCAACCATTTGGATGGCCCCAGATGTCTAAGTCTTCCCAGCTAAGGTCCCAGAGGTCATGCCACAGAGACAAGTCATCTCCATTGGGCTTTGCCCAAAGTCCCCAAGCTGTAAGCCTAATAAAATGGCTTTTGTTTTCAACACTGAGGGGCCTAATACACAGCAAAGTAAACCGAAGTTGTCTATATGGGGTTGTGTCCCTCCCTGAAGGAAGTGACTCTCTACAGCTTCAGTCAAATTTTCAATACAATCCAGAAGCAAAAACAATAACAAAAGATTAGAAACCCTTCACTTGAATGAAAAATAAGTCTGCTCTATACACAAGATTTTAGAATCAGGCCTATGCTAATTAAGTACAATCTATCTGTATTAATTAAAGTTGTGTCATGAAAGGCATAGAACAGAAGAAAAAAGTTAGGGGGAAAATGAAAAATGGATGGAATTTATTAAGAGGGAAGTCAGTTTGTAGAGCTAGGGCAGTAAGTTACAGAGAATTTAGAACATAAAAAAAGGCAAATGAAGCAGAAGTTTGCCACAGGCGGTGGGTCGGGCAGGCGCTACCGCGCCCCCATGCTGTTGTGGAGGTCACTCACCCTTGCTACCTGAGTATAAGCAGGACTGAGACTCATGGCTAATCAATAGAATACAGTGAAGGAGATGGGTTATATTCTCTTATGTGAAATGCCATCAAGTAAGAGGCCATATTGCAGAAGTCCACCTGTGGGGGAGTTGTGAGTGACCTCTGGGACTGCAGGCATGTTTATGCCATTGTGCTTGCCATCTTCCAAAGCAGTTCAGAATATTCACCTTCATAGCCATTTGGACCTTGCGGGGAAGAACCAGAAGTCACACAGCGCCAGATCTGATGAAGAAGAAGGTAGATGAGGACTCACCACTATGCTTCCATGAGCCTGCCTTTCCGTTGGATGGCACAAGGCAGCGCTAGTCACTGTATGTCTGATCACACCTCAGAGAGATACGCAAGAAAGAGGACTTCCGGAGCTGCTTCAGGAAGTGGCAATGACACGTTAAGTGTGTTGGATGTAATGGGGAGTATTCTGAGAGTGACTGAAGCCATGTGTGTTTTATTGTAATCAATATTTAAAATTTGAACATTCACCTATATTTGGGTCACCTATTGTACTTGTTGGTTGCTTTAGGCCATGAAGTTCATGGAAATTTTCTGCAAAGCAATAGAAAACTAACATAAGTAAGAAGGAGGGAGCTATAGGCAGCTGTATGGTGAAGGAGGAGTGTAGGGTGAAGAGATAGAGCACAGGCTACGATGACTGAAGTGTAACACAAAGGACAGTAATAAAAAGCCATCAAGATAGCCCCAGAAGGGCTGGCCAAATAGCTCAGCAGATTAAAGTGCCTATAAGCAGGTGCACAGGCCATGAGTTCGATCCTCGGGCCTGCCATGCTGGTCCCGCCCCCCGGGGCTTGCTGAGACAGCAGTTGAGACTAGGTGTTGTGGTGTGTGCCTGTAATCCCAGCTCTTGGGAAGCTGTAAACAGGTGGATCACTACGAGTCCGATCTAGTAGTGAGACCCTGAACACCCTGTAGACCCTTCCCTAAAAATACAAAAAAAAAAAAAAAGACAGCCCCAGAGTAGCACAATTTAATATCTTTGTTTGGAGTGTCATAAGGAATAAATTGTAAAAAGAAGAAATCCAACACAGTACCTGGCACTCTTAGGAAGTTATTTAAAAAGATCCGTAAACCATGCAGCAAGCTATATTGGGATATGCTACGAAAACAAATTTATGTTAAAATCCCATTTTTCAAGGAAAAAATATTGAGGCACTCTAGTCAAATTACCAAATGTTTGTTAAATTCCCATTGACTCTCCATCACACACACACACACACTTTTTTTTTCTATTCAGAATGACATTAGTTATTGCGTACTGACAAATATGATAATAGTCTTTAAAGAAAATCCACACCAAATAAAATGACAGACACAAAGCCAGAGACAGCCATATCTTTCTACATAAGTCCCTGCACAACGCCTTTTGAACAATTGCAAAGGTCACCCTCCTGGGGACAGGCTACCTACTCCTTTCTGTTCCTATAGTGTTTCTCACAAAGGGACTGATATTCTACAGCATTTTACCCAGAAGAATCTTAAATGATGAAAGATTTAAGGAGATGCTAGATGGAGCAGAGAAGTGGATTTATGCTGGAATATGGAAGAATCAACATGAAGATCCTCCAAATGATGAAAAGGTAAAATGATTCATATTTTCCAATCAGAAGGAAATAAGAATGGGTAGTTACACAAAACTCAACTCCATGGACAATTGTACCTAAACATTTTAAGCTTATTTGAACAAGGTTTAAATAAATCATCTTTATAGAGCTTCTAGAAAGTGATGATTCCCGATATAGAAGAACATCAGACTTAATAACCAGCATCAATCAGATCCTTATGTATAAACAGGTAAAGTGTCAAATAGTCCATGAGCTTAGCAAATTTGCATAGAGTCCCATGAAAGTTAAACTTAGCTTTGAGCTACAAAAGTCAGAAGTTAGTTCGTTAACATGGAAAAACATTTTTAAAAAGTTAAGACAGTGATCCAGGCTGGACACATGAAGGCTGTTGCTCCCTAGCATCAGGTAAGAACCACCTTCCACATGCCCGGACCTCAGGGTGCCACATGGTACCACCCATGTGCATGTGGACCAATTGTTCAGGCATCCATCTGTTTTCCTGGGGATCCCAGAGCTGTTACTTTACTGTTCCCTGCACTTAAGTACAAGACACAGATCCGGGATGTGATGCCGCTACACTCAAATTATCCTGGCTGTGTGCATGGTGAATGGAAATCAAACCTCAAAAGAGCACACATGTCCATAAGGCTCTACCCTGCATTTTCTCCTCTCCACACCTCTCTCACCTAGTAGGGCTGGGTCAGTCGGTTGCTCACGGCTGGCTGGCTATATCCCAGAGCTCCGACAAGACTCCCCTTTCCAAGGCCTCTGAACTCGCTGCTTTGGCTGCTCCTGCAGGTTCACGGAGGCCCTGGATGACTTCCTGGTCAGCTCACAACTATTCTTGTAACCTAACCAGTCACGGTCCTTTCCCAGTCAACTCCAGCCCTTTCTTTGATTGCTGGGGACACTAAATAGAACAAAATCTTTCCCGCCAGCCTCCGTGTGGTCACCACTGTTTCCAACCACAGCCCTGAAACTACACACTTTGTCCCCACATCATTAGCATGTTTCCTTAGTTACAGCATGGAAAGAAACATACAGCAGCTGACAGCTCTTTCACGTAGGAAACTAAGCCAACTGATGCATAAACATTGGCCGGTGCTCCAAACCCCTTCTCCTTAGGTCCAGAAACAAACACCTACACCTGCCTTTCAGGCCCTGGAGACTGATCGCTTGTTCAAACTTCCCTCCTCCATCTGCTGTGTGATCTTGGCCAAATTATGAACATCTCTGTGCTTCAATTTCTTCTTCTGTAAAATGGGAACGATGACTGTCCCTAGCACATGAAAATTGTCCAAAGAATCAAAATGATATGATACATGAGTAATCCTTAAAAAGGTACCTGGCACATGGTGTCCAAGAAATGCTAGCTACTACTACTACTACTATTATTTTATTTTATTTTAGGAGAGTCGTGAATGGACTCAGAAGCTGCCGCAGCACACACAGATGCAATCAGAACTAGCAAGAGCATGTATGATCAGAATGCCCTACGTCGACACACTACAGTTGACTGAATATTCTCATCTCCACCATCCCACCTAGCTCTTCACTGTACCATGGAGTAAGGGGTAAAGATCGCCAACCCCATTCACAAGTGAGAAAACAGGGCTCCGAAGGTCATCTGCTGGCTTGGCCGAGGCCACCCCAGTGAGGTACTCCACAGCCCAGTGAGGCTCGACCTACGCATCCAGCTGCAAGCTGTATGCACCATGTGGCAAGGACTCAATCTTCCTGCACGGTCAGGTCCGGGTGGGCTCTACGCCAGGCAGATGGCAGCAGGCAGTGGCGCCTCTCTCTTCTCACTTCTGTGATGCATCTCCCCCTGGAGCCGCGTCTGCAAACATTACCTAGCATGGCTCTAAATCACAGAGAGACCTGTCAGGCTTCGATTCCCAGAAGGTCAAAGAGATGGATTAAAAGCCATCGCTGTGCAGAAGCATCCAGCCCCACCTGCCACGCGCGGGTGCGCTAAACCCTTGCGAGGAACAGGAGTGCTGAAGTTTGGCGCCTGGGAAATTCTTGTTGAAGATGATTCCTCCTGGGGCTTTTTAAAGCACAGAGCACCAGTTAATAGAATCAGATTGCCATTCCTTGAAGTGGTGCCAGCAGGAAGGAGGATCTGTTTATGGCAGCAACAGAAACATTTTAACTTTCAAAGCTCTTTCACCAGCTATTTGCTTTTTTAAAAAAGTTTATTGTTTTCAGCCCGTAATCCCAGCGCTGGAGAGGCTGAAAACAGGAGAATCACTACATGGCCGAGCTGTGAAGTGAGACCCTGTACCAAATACATTTAAAAAATGTTATTGTTTTATTAAAAAAAAGTTATTGTTTTCCAATTGTTTGGGAAACAGGTTTCCCACCCCAATTAGGTCAGTAATACAGTTACATTGTTATCTTGGTAAACCTGGGTAAACAAGATCATTATAGAAAAATCTTATAAAAGACAAATAGAAGAGAAAGCAATCCCTGCGTGATCATGAATTGGATATGCCAATTTGACTTAAATAAGCGCCTCCTCGCTACCAGTAAGATCTGGGTGTGTCTGTGGATGATTGACATGTACATCAGCAAGTGAGGAGGGAAGTCCCACCCTGGATGTGGCTGATATCAACCAATAGGCTTACAGCTTGGGAGAAAAAAGGAGAAAGTGTTTGTCTTTTTCTGGGGAACTACAGACTGGGGGAAGGCCCCGGCCTTTGGACCTTGGTCTTCGGTTCCTTACACCTTCCAGTTCAAGCTCTCCAGCTTTCCCACGCAGACTCACACTGGTGACTCTGCAGTGATCTTCCAGCCTTCAACCTTCCCCGGCTCCTGGATTCTCTCCAGAGCGCCCACAGCCGTTTTGGAGTCTCTCGTCTCTGATCTGGCCATGAGACTCCTCTGATTCTGTAAACCTACCATAGATATTTTATATTGAATCCGTTTCTCTGGAAAACTTTAATATAGCCCTTCACCTACATGTCCTGCCACAGGTACGTCCTACCACATGGAGAAAATGGGGGTGTGCTTTACTTTCAGGCTTTGTTCTGGGAAAGCCTGTGTTTTGCTTGCTTCACAGACCTGAGATTACACTGTGTGGCCAACCTCGTACTTAGTTTTCATTTTCAACATCTTATTAAAAAGAAATTTTCCTTGCTGGATAGGGCTGCATTGTCTTCCCACTAAGGAACGGCATCCCAGTGTGCTCCCATCCCGACAGTTACAGCACAAGCCGCATGTATATTTTCCATGCTGTGAACAATGGCCTCCTTTCCTAATTTTGTCATCACAGCCACCAGGGCATCAAGCAGGACAGTTAATCACTGGTTGGGGAGGAACGTTATCCGCATCAAGAACAGTAAATCAATGGTACGTGGAGGTTTCTTCCTATTTCTCTGGTATTTTTGTGATAGGATCATTAATACATTTAAACTCAGTCCCAGAAAACATAATTAACCACCAATAATCTATCTTCAAAGCTGAGACAATCTGGGGGCACCCCTGTAATCCTTTGGGAGGCTGAGGCAGGATGATTACAAGTTTGAGCCTAGCCTTGGTCGTTTAGGAACTTATTGAGACTCTTGTCTCAAAAAAATAAAAGGATTGGAGTGTAGCTCAGTATGGAGGCTGTTCAGTCCCCCAGTACTCACACAAACAAATAAGCCTTTACAAAGTTTCATAGTAATTTTCATTATTTTACGCTAATGGCTTAAAAGACAGTTGCATCCTTTCAAGCCCATTAGGCAAGTAATAATTTGGTGAATACAAGGACTCCCTATCTAAAGAAAAGCAGTGACATCAGTTTAGAGAGTTGGGCAAAAAGATGAAATACATGACCATGTTTGCCAACATTTTGTAAAAGTTTGAATGTGAACTTCTTCTAAGTTAGAGTCCCATAATTAAGATGCCATTGCTCTCATACCTTTACTTTTAGCTCTATTAGAGTATTTTTCCCTTTCTACTTAGTATTACAGCCAGTTTTCTCCCTTATTTGCTCAATCCTCTTAGTCACTTACTTCATCGCTATTCACCGCATGCTTTCTCTGACAGTCTCTGCATCCCAAAGACGGACAAGCCGCAGCCCTCACCATAAAGCAGACCAAGTGCCGCCCTTCAGGGCAGGGTCTGAAGTCAGAACAGCTAGGTTCCTGGCCTCGCCACCTCCTCCCAGCTACACGAACTGTGACTGTTTGCTCCTTTTAAGATGTGGCCAATAATATGTCCTCTCTTAAGGCTGTTTTGAAGCTTTAAATATTTTGATTTTTTATTAGTACATTTTTGCACTAGAGTGATTACATTCACCTTGGGAGTTTGGTACACATACATGTTGCATCTTGATAAGTTCTACTCCCCGATCTCCCCTGCCCTTCCCCCTGCCTCCTTCCGCTGGCCCCCTTTCTAGCTTTACTGAGAATACCTCCCTGTGTCTTTACATGGCTCTTTTTTTTTTTTTAAATTTTTTTTAAGTGGATCCTCTCCCAGCCCCTCGGGCCGCCCCCC
>NW_004524594.1:15151843-15159244 GCF_000260255.1 Octodon degus
TTGCTAAGCTTGTTCTAAGTAGGTGCTTTAGACCACTGAGCCATCTCTCCAGCCCTACATGGCTCTTTAGTTTGTTCTTTAACTTGTTTACTTGTTTGGTCTCTCACATTAAAAATACTATGTGATATTTAACTTTTTGCTATTGACTTATTTCACTTAGCATTACGGTCTCAAGATCATCCACTGTCCTACAAATGACTCAGATTTATCCTTCTTTGTGGCTGAACAATACTCCATTGAATACATATAGCATTTTGTTTATCCTTTCATCTGTTGATGGACAGATAGGCCACTATGGTGACTTAGCTATTGAGATTTGTGCTATTATAAACATGGATATGTATGTATCACACATATGCATTAACTCTTCTGGGAAGATACACTCGTGAGGGATTGCTGGGACAAATGGATTTTCTATTGTTAGTTTTTGAAGGTGTCCCCATAGTGATTTTCAAAATGGTTATACTAATTTACATTCTCACCAATAACTGTTCGTTTCCCTCTATAATCTCTCTGGGATTTGTTATTTTTTGAGTCTTTGATAATGGCTATTCTTCCTGGAGGAAGGTAGAACACCTCAGGGTTGTTTTGATTTGCATTTCTCTAATGGCAAAGATGCTGACCATTTACTCATGCATTTATTAGCCATTTGTATTTATTCCTCTGACAAGGGGCCATAGTTGTGTTTTGAAGCTTAAAAGTATAAATCCAGATTCATAGATTATTTAGAACATATCAGAGTACATGATCATCAGTCAATAAATGTTATTATGATTATCATCAAGGAAGATACTCATAATCTAAGTAGAAGTTTTACAGGTGTATCTTTTTCTTAAACTATGATCATAACAAATGCTTATATTCCTTCTTTTATGGTAAATTTATTTTTTTCTACTTTGGAAATAGAAAAATTTGTGGAATCATTCCCATTCCTTACAATGAACTCCCTTTACCAACTGTAACATCTCCCCCTGCAAGACCCTAGGTAACACATCTGGCTTTCTCAGCATCTTCAAGGTTCGCTATGCTTCTGCATCAGATTTGCCCTTGAAGTTTGCTTGTTTTCAAGCAGAAATGCGATTTGGTAGATGACTCATGCAGCAAGGTTGCAAGCTGAACACTTCCCAGTAGGGACGCTTCACCAATGTAACTAAAACCTTAACTAAGATTTGAGAGGAGAGGGCCAGGGAGATGGATCAGTGGAATAAGTGCTTCCCTGGCAAGCACAAGGGTCTAAATTAAATCCCTGGTTCCGCAAAAAAAAAAAAAAAAAAAAAAAAGAAAAGAAAGAAATAAGATTTGAGAGGAGAAAACAGAGACCGTTGGGACAGTAAATGCTACATCTAGAGGAAAACTGGTCACTTGAAATGTGTTCTTTAAAAAAAAAATATTTTAAAAGGAACTTATGAATATTTAAAAATTAGAAGCATAACCTCATCTCTCAAAAAAGAAAAAGCAATAAAAATAAAATCTGTAACTAATGCAATATACTATGAAGTCTACATAAAAAGATAAATTCAAAAGCTAGTATTTTGGTCTTTTGGGAGAAAAATAAATAAAATGAGTAAATCTTCAATAAGGCTAATTTGGAAAAAGTAGAGCAGATGTATAAAAATTTAGGACTTATAAGGATAAAGAAGAAATTTAGAGGGCTAGGGAGATGGCTCAGTAGAATAAACGCTTGCCTGGCAAGTGCAAGGGCCTGAGTTCAATCCCTGGTTCTGCCATAAAAAAAAAGAAGAAGAAATTTAAATAATTATTTTCATGTGTAACTGTGTGATAAAAATTCTTGAAAAACTAAAGGGAATTAATAATATTGACAAGTAGCTGACAATAGCACAGCAGACTAAAGTGCCTGCTTAGACAAGATTAAGCAAGCACAGGGACCGCGGTTCAATCCCCGGCACCACATGCTGTGCCATCCCCGCCCCCGGGGCAGGCTGAGCCCTCAGGGCAGGCTGAGCTGGCCAGAGTCTGGGTGTAATGGCCAGTGCTTGGGAGGCTGAAAGCACGAGGACCACTACAAATCCAAGCTGCATAGTGAGACCCTATAACAACCAAATACATTAATGATAATAACAATAATATTGACAACCAAATTTAACGCAGAGAGGAAGAACTTAAAAGAGACAAGTTGAACAATAAAAAGGAGCCACTATTGAAAAAGGTATCAGGACCAGTTATGCTTAGTTGAGTTCTAGCTCTGAAAAACAGGCGACTCAAATGTCATACTAATTCAGGCCTCTGAAAGGTCCTTAATTATTTTTATAAAACCAATAGTATTCAATACCCAAATATCATAGAAATATATTTTAAAAATTAAAACTGATCAAAATATCTAAATGAATATGGATTAGCTAAAAAAAAAAATGTAGAGTTGTAGGCCCAGAAGACTGCAATAAAAATGGAAGCCTATACATACTCTAGGATTCTACTTGTGCAATGATGTAAAAATTATGTGAAATAGAAATTATTTAGTAATATATAACTTTTAAATTAAATAATAACATTTGTATGAAGGCCACAATGACCAACACAAGCACATGCTTGGGCATGGGCACAAACACATGTACACACAGAAGGAGAATGTAAAAGTGCTCACTGTGTTCAAGGACCAGCTAGTATGATCCTAGAGCAAATCCAGGACTCCTACTGTTTTCCTGAAGGTTAGCACATATAACCCCCACATTGCACCATTGACATTGTTAAAGCGTAAGCGGAGAACTTCTCATTCACTTCATATTGCACAGCATTTTGTTATACTGAAAAGAAAGCAGCTCTTTTCTATCACAGACATCCAGACAACCTGGTATTCTCCAAAACTGACAATAAGCAAAGATAACCACATTCAAACAGCTGTTCCAATAAAGAGATTTGTCGGGGGAGGATTCGCCATTCAAAACCACTTAAGAAATCTCTTTAGAGCCTCGCTGTGCACATAAGCACACTAAAGGCTTAGGAAAGTCATGTGGTAAACAAAAGCTCTATTTGACCCAGAAAATTCCCACAAGAGTTGACTGCGGAACTCTTTGTTCTGTTTTCTGTGTGATTCTAGTTAACACCCTAAGGAAACACTGTTCTGGAGAACATCTCAAGAGAATCCCAAGCTTAGATCATTTCAGAGTCAAAGTTACTGCCCTTGAGCGATATCAGGCATTAAGGAAAGAAGAAGAAAAAAGAATTGATGGGTAGAATGAATGCATTATGGGATTAGAGACAGGTTCTTTTGTTACTCTATCACTAACAAATTCTTCTACTATCTTCTTATTTTACAGTATATTCTGTCAGGCTTTTTCAGGAACTACTAATGCACTGACACAGCATAAGGACGAGCAATACAGGAACTGTAAGTGCTGTAATAAATATAAGGGATCAGCATATTATACTGATTGGCTCTGTGCTTCTTGGAGCACTGGTGTAATCTAGGTAAGATAATAATATCAGTATTTGATTATTTTCCCTTCTGGCTGGAGACACAGAAGAAAAAGGCTGGATTGTGTTACATGGATTTTGATGTTGTTCTTACAATTAGGCACTCAAAGCCTGAAAGTTTCTCTTTTGGGGCCAAAGAAACAAACTAGGCTGCTAATATTAATTTTTAATTCCATACTCATCAATGACTGACTAGACATAAGTTTTACTACAGAAGGCTAAATTCAGGCTGTGATAATTTGGATTCTTATAAAAAGAAATGATACCTGAACTTTATTAAGACTGGCAATGATTAAACTGATTGCCTCTAAGATAAAAAGGAAAGAAAAAAAGAAAAACCTTTTATGTATTGGTACAGGGTCTCACTGCAAAAACTTTTAAGTACATAATTTTCAAGACTTGTGGATGCATCCGAAAAAGGTAGCTAATAAATTCATAATAATTTTCAGTTTATTTCTTGGGAATGAACACATACGTGCAGTCATATCAAAACAGACTTATTTTTAAATTCTACAATTTAGACACTTCTCTCCATATTTTCTCTCAGCATAAACAAGTAAGATACACTTAAAGTTAGATTTACTTCACCAACCAAAGTTCGAGTTCATCTATTATGCTTTGCCTTAGCTAGTAATATCTCAAATCACTGAATAGACAACCCAACCCACACTGACAGTGGACTTTATCCCTTTGGTCTCTTCCAGTGAATCTGTGACTAACAACTGACTCTCAAGATGTCAGGCCAGAACTACGGAATACTGTTCTTTTCCAGGAAAACCTAGCACAGACTGCACACCATTTGGTGGACTCTGGGGAAAGATGCCATGTATGGATGTCTTAACTGCCATGTACTGGAAAGAAAAGAATCCAGTCTAAGTGCTCTACCATGCCTACGAGCTTCTTTCTGTATTCATCAATTAACTTAGTTTTTGGGTGTTTTTGTTGTTTTGTTTTGTTTTGTTTTGTTTTGCGGAACCGGGGATTGAACTCAGATCCTTGTGTTTGTCAGTCAAGTGCTTGTCCTACTGAGCCATCTCCCCGGCCCACATCAGTTAACTTGTTGAGCACTTACCACACACCAAATACTGAACATTTCCTACAGTCTTATCATTTCTCTGTTTACAAATGCTAATATATGAAAGTACCCCAACAAAGCTATCAGGAAGATGTCAATTCATATCTTCATTTTACAGTTGTAGATACAGGCATAGAAATGTTAAAAATCTTATCCAAAGTCATATAGCTTGCAGCTTTGGGATGGGTTATGATTTTAACCTGTAAAGTCTGGTCTTAGGGTCCACATTCTTGATTCTTTTTTTCTTTTTCTTCTTTTTTTTTTTTTTGGGTGGAACCAGGGATTGAACTCAGGCCTTTGCGCTTGCCAGGGAAGTGCTTATTCCACTAGCCATCTCCCCAGTCCCATGGTCCACATTCTTAACCACAACTGTACCCTACCTTGATAACAGCATGAGGGCCTCAACCTCAGTATTTAACATGCTTTAAGCAACCTGAAAAGCCCCCTTCATTTAAAGATGTTGTTTTTTTGCAAACAAGATGCTTAGTACAAGGCTTTCAGGATGCTAGTCTGAATTCCAACCCTTGATGCAGACTTTTCACCCAACCAAGACAAAACAAAAAACTATAATAGTGGAGAGGCGGCACGCATGTGTTCACCAACTGCTTTGTGTGTACAATGAATGATCTTCCATATTTAGTGTCAAAAGGACCTTTATTTTCCCCTCCCTGATAGCATTGCATGCAGCTATTGTTTTGTGCATGCCCTTACTGGATAAAAGTTTGCAAACTGAAACTGGGTTTCCAATTTTTTTTTTCCATTTCTACTGGTCCATGACCTCTCCAAGTCTGAAAAATCAATGATTACGTGTTTCTGAAGAAGACAAAAGTGAAACTGGCACTCCAGAAAGACAAGCACTGTACAGTCTCACCTAT
Organism: Octodon degus; assembly: GCF_000260255.1. Lineage (NCBI taxonomy): Eukaryota > Metazoa > Chordata > Mammalia > Rodentia > Octodontidae > Octodon > Octodon degus. Next base: position 15,157,226 of record NW_004524594.1, read on the forward strand.
ATGTGGAATCCGGAGTAGTCCAACACAGAAAAGCAAAGAGGAGAATGATAAGTCTGAAGGGCAGAAAAAGGGCAGAGAAATGAGGCTTTGGTCCAGGGATCAAGGTTTCTCTTATACAAAATAGGATGTGGAGATCCACTGTACAACAGTAGCCCTAGGATTAATAATACCATATTTATGCTTAATAATTCACTAAGAGGGTTGATCTTATATTAAGTGTTCTTATTACAAAAAGATAAATGGAGGAATGGGAAGAAACTTCTAAAGATGAGTTTAGGGCACCAAAGGTGATGATGGTTTGACAGGTCACAGATGTGTGCTCAGCTCCAAGCGTATCCAGCTGTGCATGTTAAATATCTGCAGTGTTTTGCATGTCAATCATACCTGGCTAAAGTCCCTTTAAAAATGATGGCCTGACATTTCCTTCCATAACTAAAGACTACTGAGACAGGTACCAAGGTAGAGGAAGTTAAGGGGAAAGGGAAGGAGAAGCGGACATCGGACCAGCAGTGTCACACATTCTGGATGAAGGGCTGGGAGGGCTACACAGGCTGACCCAGGACAAACAGCACACATGAAGACTTTTGAAGGGATATAACATTCTCTCTCCTTCTCTGAGGGACCCTAAGGAAAGAACAGCCCTCTTGAGGTCAGGATTGTAGGCAGCTTGGGATTTTCTACACTTTTTATACCAGTATCTTTAAAAATAAACAGCTTCTTCATGTCCCAAACAGACTATTACCTTCAAGATAAATAACCTACAATTCTATCTTTCGCCCTGGAGAATTGTTAACTATTATTTTCACGGTAAATAATTGTTAGGACCATTTACCAGTGAAATAGTGGAACGCTTTGTTGACTTACAAAATACCAAGAGAAATTGAATGTTCTGTGGCACACTGGTTGGGATGTTAATTATATGTACTTGAGACTAAAAGCATGGATCTTTATAAAAGTAAAAATAATAATGTCAAATGTATATCATTGTAGCATACAGAAATTAATATTTCTGCCCTCAAGCCATCTTTAAAATCTGGCTCACAACCTTAATTCCTTCCATGGTTCTGGAGAAGACAATCACGGTCCTGTTCATGTGGGAAAGATAGATGGCCACAGTCGTGTTCATCACCCAATGCAGAGTTTGCAAACAGAAAGAAAATTTTGCCAAACACTTCAGTTTTGAAACCACATCATTTGTAAATAAGTGCTCATGAACTGGAGTACCACTATTTCAAATGAAAGGATTTAAATATTGAATGATTTGACCCTAAATTTATTTAGGTAGGATGAACCTGTTCCCTGAGTTATTTTCATAGTGAAGCTATTTAGAGTTTGAGAGTTTAACTGGGTATTTTTCATGTCAACGTATATCACAGCTCTGATTTTTACAATGCCTGTCTGGTGAAAAATGGATTTTCCAAGAAAAAGTGCACACATATGACAATAAGTAAATTAAACCAATATCAAAAGAAATACTGGAAGAAAATTAAATGTAATAATAAAGGTAAAGATTATTGCATAGCTTTAATTTCAACTTTAGAGCATTTTAACAGTGCTGAACAATGAATCAGATTTTGTGATATCAAAGTAAGTAGAGATTAAAAGAGTAACTTTATTCTGTGAATCTGAAAGTCAGAGAATGTCACAGATCCTGGGCTCACAGCCACTACACACAGGACAAAGCCAAAGCCAATTCTGCTTGAAAAGCAATTAACAGAACAAATTAACACGAAGTTGTCTCCAATAAGTAGTCAACCTTGCAGTGATTTTATCTCCCTCAATGAACTGATAGATAAAGTTAATCTATGGTACATGATCGTGGGGGAGAGGTGACAGTGTACACTTCGCACAAAAGCCAGGAGATCTGGACTGTGACCATGGGTCCCCAATATATCCTTTTAAATCATTTTGTCTCAGTGACCCTCAGGATCTTCATCTATATCATAAAAGGGTAAAATTGAGTAATCTGTAAGGACCTAATAATTATAGCATGATTTAAACCAAGATAGAATATATATA
>NW_004524594.1:15159344-15169923 GCF_000260255.1 Octodon degus
GGAATTGAGCTCAAGGCCTTGCACACACCAAGCACAACTCCACCACCAACCCCCAAGAAATCATTTTCAAAGTAGTTTCATCACTCAACATAAGGAGGAATATTGCCCAACAGAAAAGCTTTTGCTAAGACTTCTGGGTTCCCTTCGCTCGTTCTCTCACTCTCTCCTAACTCACCTGATAACGGCACTGGCCTAGTGCGCCCTCATGGTGCAGTTCAACATGTTCTTCTGTCCTTTAGTTCCTGCACATGGGCCACTGGTTCCAGAGATGAAAGCATTGAAGCCTTCACTTTTATTAACTTATAACATTTTAGAGTGGAAGTAAAAACAAACATTGATACTAAGACTGTATGAGCCACATCCCTACTCATCCTCATCTGCCTAGGACACTACTCCTTTCTAAGGAGGAATAAGGTATAATAGCCACCTTCTCTATCTACACTAAGGGAAGCCAGGCCTCAGCTCTTATGCATTAGAGGTATAGGCTCTATCCCACTCTGGCCTTTGCAAATGTCCCTTCTTCTATATGCATGAGTCTTCTTTCCTCTAGACCTAGAGCTACCTACCTACAAAGTTGTATGGTGGCCATACTCTCTGCAACACTCCACGAGGCAGCCCTTCAGTCAAAATAGCAGAATTCAAAATAGCTAGGATAGATATACAGCTACTTTCTCTTAATTCAATGAGAAGAAAGACTTGTACTAATAGTGTTTGTGGACAGGATATCATGTCTGCATTGTGTACAATGAATAACCACTAAGACAATAATATGCGATGTATTAATTATTGAAACTGTCCTACTAATCAGTTTTGAAACTGTCTCATTGTTGTTTCTCAATAAAATTATTTTTTTAAAAACCTAATCCCATCTCTCCTGTGGAAATGAACTCCAGAAGGAGACTTTAAAACCTGTGTCTAGGAGAAAAGGCACAAAGGGGGGGACATTCTCTAGCATGGCTTAGCATTGTCATCGAGGAAATAATCCTGCCGCCAGCCATTACAGCTGCATCATCTGCAAGAATGGGTGTTCCACAGGCAGAGCAGATGTTCCAAAGCTGCGTCATTTGTAAATATAGATGGGAAATGTGAATTGAAGATACAACTTCACTCAGTATCAGATTTGAGAGTAGTAGCAATTAGGCACGTTGATGATAATTTGAGCTGAAAATGCAAGGATGTTTTTTAAGTCTAAATGTAATTGCAGAAAAGACATTCTCGTCATTTTCATTCATTCATTCTCTCTCTCTGCTTCTTTCTCTCTCTCTCCTTCCCTTCCTCTCTCCTCTCTCCCTCTGTCCTTCCTTTCCTCTCTTCTTCAGTACTAGAGATCAAAACCAAGGCCTTTTCATGGAGCTACACCAACAACACTTTTTATTTTTTATTTTCACAAAGGATCTCCAAGTCACTAATATGCCCAGACTGAGCTTGAATCTGGGATCCTACTGCCGCAGTCTCCGGAGTGTGTATTACCACATCTGGCAGAAAACATATTTTCACATATAAAATAACTCTCCTCCTGCCTGGCACTACACAGAAGCAAAGTGAGCCAGTCCATGTGGGGGCAGCTCAAACATTCTATACCTTCATTTTGAAAGAGTTGTCATTTCTTCAGCCAAAGGAGAAATTAAAGGCTGGATTGAACACCAGTCAAGAAGGAAGCAGCGTTTTTAAGTAGTTATTATTCTCAGGAAGAAGTTTAGGAGAATAATAAAAAAGAAAAGGGTAATGGAAAGCCTTCATTTTCCTTTCCAATTTCAAGGAATTAGGAATAATGGCTTTGTATATCCCCTTCCCATAAGAAGGGTAAGAGGAAAAACGACTGGTAAATATGGAGATTTCAGTTTCTTATTCAGAGATAGCTAACTGCTTACATCCTCAGGGCCATATCCAACAGACTGGTAGTGGCTGCCCGTGAAGAGTCCTAAGTGCAGTTCCAAATCAACAGAAAGAGTGCTGAGATTGATTAGTAGGGTCTGCCATAAGCGCCGTATTTGCAGAATGGCAGCATGCAGGGCCAGCTAGTTAGCATCCTTGGACAAGGGAATTTTTAAAGTTTCTTCCAGCATTTTATCCAGATCCATTTATTTTCAGAAGGTGGAACCAGGGCCAAGAGTGGCTGATTTGTCCAGCAGGGCAGGGGGAGGGTTGTGTTCTTTCAGCCATGGTAACAGATGCATCGTGTTACTTTTCTAAAGCATCGACTGAGAAATACAGGACATAAATAAAATGAAGGGCAACAAAGGAGGTTAAGAAATGATTGAAGGACCAAGTGAAAACAAAGAAAATGCTAGAAAACTAACAGAAATGAGCCAGGAAGCAGACTTGCACTCCAATCTGCACTCCAGTTGCAATGCAAATGTTTCCACACCTGGTGAATGAATCAAAGATGGGGCAACTGCCTCACTGTCACTCCCCATCCCTGGGTATCTGTTCTCAGAGCCTGGGCCAAGCAGACTGCTAGCCGTGCAACTGTGGCTTCTTGGCCACAGATGCATGGACCAAGGGTGGCTATTATGGTTTGGATATGAAATATCTCCCCAAAGTTTCATGTGTTGGAAAGATGGTTGGATTGTGGGGGCACTGTTCACATCAGTAGATTTATTGACTAGTGAACTCAGTGGCTGAATGTTTTGGAGAGGTAAGGGCTGATCAGAAGAGGCAAGCACTGGGGGTGTGACCTGGAAGGGTGTATCTCTTTCCCCAGCTCTTCCCCTCTGTCTCTGCTTCCTGGTTGCCATGACAAGGGTAGCCTTTCTCCTACTGTGCCCCTCTTTCATCCTGTTCCTATCTTTCAACCAGCCAGTCACGGGCTGAAACCTGTGAAACCGATAGCCAAAATAAATCTCTCCCACTTGATGTTAAGGGTGTCTAATATTGGGTTCCAGTAACTAAAAAAGTAGCTAAGATACCCAAGAATTTGAAACTGGGAGCTGGAGATTTTTGTCTTTCAATAATGGGTTGCTTGACTTGAGAATGAATATAACAGAGGAAATAACACTTGCCCAGTATACATGGCAAAACAGGAAGTGCTGGTTTGAAGAAAAAAGAAGAAAACAGACGCAAGGAACTATGGGGTCAAGTGACCATGTGACTTTTAAAGGGGAGTTACGGAGATTACCAGCCTTGCATCTACGTTTTTGGAGGGACTAACTCTACTCCAAACCTCTGGGTTCCTTGAGATACCCTTGCATGTTTTCCAAAAGACAAGCTTTTGTGCTTCAACCAGCCATGTAGGATAAATTCCCTGCATGCAAAGGTGAGCCCCTGGGTACGTCAACTCAAGCATGTGGGTTCCATTTTTCACAGACACAGGAATACCACCAGTGAAGGAGGGGGAGATGAAAACCTGTAACCTGTTAAGAGATTTCATGTAGTCAAAAAATCTAATTCAGCATGTGAAACTTTTCAATAAAATCTTGTCTTTTATGAAGCAAGTAAGTATGATGGCAATATATCAAATTAAACAAGAGATTGGTACTTAGAATCTATTTCAATGGTTAGCTTCATAAACAAACAGGAAACAAGTTTATATTATAACTATGTATTTCACACCCAGCAACCCTGGAGTTTGGGCTGCAAAATCCTGAAAATCGGGCATCCATTTGCTTTTCACAAGTTACGAAAACTCCCAGATGGTGAAGCATTTTAAATCAACTGTAGGGGGAAAAATCAGTATCTTTCTCCTGAGCATGATTCTCAGGCTGCACAATTTGTTGGTTGGCACAAGAAGAGTTCATAAAACTGTGATTAAATAAAAACGCCAGGAAGTTCTCCAGCAAATCCTATTAAAAGAGTGCTCTATGGGCCCCTTGTCTGAAAGCAAAATGATCTGAAACCCTTTGAGAAGACAAAGCACTTCTAGGGGGCTTGGATTTTCAATAAAGACTTCCAAATTTGGAACAGAAACCAAGAACACTGAGAAAAATGCCTGTAGAGATGTCACCAAGGCCAGCACTGGTCAGCGCAGACTTGCAAAGTATGTGCCTTGCCCAGGGTTAATCAGCTTTCACCACAAATTCTGTATAATTTTTAAATTCAGGTGCAATTTTTCATTGCTTGAGGTTTTTTTGGTGATTCTACATAAAATACTACTTGCTTTTGTTATTTATTCTCCCTTTGATTTACTCTAAAATCAAGTTTAATGAGTAAGCGCCAAAGAGACAGGACTCTGGTGCTGTCCCAGCTTGTCTCAAGCTAGCAAACCAGATGTCTCAAGAGAGACATTTAGAATGAGGAGAGATTGTGTAGCTCATCCTACAATAATACTCAACCTTTGTAAATGAGATTCCCTTGGGAATGATACAAAGAGCCATAAAACCATCTTCCTTTGTCATTCACTTCCTTGGATACCGACCTCTCCAGCTACTTTAGATTGGGGCACGAAAATAATAATCTGGGAACAGTAAATACAATGGTACCTAAGTTCATGAACTCAATTTCCTCCACAATTCTATTTGCAAATTGAACTGGACTAGAACCGAATCAAATTTCCCCATAAGGTCAACATTGAACCTAATTGTTGAATTTGATTCAGTTTTTGTCCATCTGGGTTTGTGACTAGAATGATAGAGAGAAATGACTTCATGAACTCAGCTACTACTATAGTCTGGATTTTAATTTTTACATAGTAGAGGACCTTATGTAAGAAAAACAGCCAAAATGGTTATATGTCTTTCCACTGGTACTCAATAGTGCCTACAGAAGATATCATTTTGAGCATCAGACCACCACATAGCCCATTTTTCACCAAATGCCTTTAGCCTGTAGACATGAGTTTTGGTTACTACCCTATCCTTTTGCTGATTGGCCCAAGGCTAACCACTTGCCCCAGGGGAAGCCAATCACTTCTGCTCTCTAGAGCAGAAATCAGAAATTGGATTGTCTCTGAACCACACAGAGCTTTAGATAATTGTGTGCAGAACCCTGAACTCCATTCTGCTTACAAGTTGGTCTTTTCTATCATGGGTCCAAAAATAAGATTAGGAGTCCTCAGAAATGGGAATGAGAGAATTTGGTAGGAAATGGAATAGATGGGAGAGAGAAGAGAAGAGATAAACAGAACAGAAACAGAAATGGTTGTCTAGATAAGTCTGTTATGCTAATGAAATGCCTGAAAGAAGCTAGCCTAAAAAAAAAAAAAAAAAAAATTGGTTTAGCTCAACAGTTCTAGAGGTCTCAGGAATTAGCACTAGCATCCATTTGGCTATAAAAAAGTCTTGAAGACAGGAGCCCAAGCAAGAGAAAGAGATCGCATCACCAGGAAGCCAAAGAGAGTGATTCAGGGATTGGCTTTGCTCTTACACAACCTGCTTTTGTGAGTGGCAGGATTTCCAGGAGAACTACCTTAATCTTTTCCAAAGGCAACACCCTCAGCAAGACCTAACTACTTTCTGGTAGCTTCCACCTCTTCAGTTGTATATCACTTCTTAGCATCACCACCTGGAGGACCATACATCCATAAGTGAACCTTTTGAGGACATGCGCAAACCATGTCTAAACCAAGGCCCTGACCCTGGATTTGAAGATTTTGGGTCACTAAACTATGATGCACTTTTTCTCCTGGGTCCTATGCTGTACCTCTGCAGACTTCTCATAACATCCTTGTCCTTGATTCGGCTAGTATGAGTATTATTAGCCACCAAAGACTCCTGCAGAGAACACCAGCCACCCAAGCCTGGCATACAGTTATAAACCATCACCATTCCTACCTCAGGAAAAAAAAATGCCTATTTCTCTACAGTGAGATTCTATTCTCTACCATAGGTTTTTTTTTTTACTTGGTTTAAATATATTTATTTTATTTTCATTTTATTCCATGTTGGAGTATATCTGTAAACAGTGCAGTACACTCACAAATACCTCGTAAGAAAAATTATGCTTTGTCCTGAAGATGCTTAATGTGATTTTATTAAAAAATCTACAGACCAGAAAGAAAACTTCGCAGCAGACACTTCTGGCCCAGTATGTGCTGATGTTCATGGTCTCGTGTCCTGGATCAATAACACCACATAACCCAGGGAGATCTGGGGGAAGGAACTGGAGCCAAAGTGACACCAACAACTGTCGGTCACAGGTTCTCAAATTTCTCAAACTCCTGCAACTTGTCCCTAGCTTTCCTTTCTCTCTTCACTCTCACTGCATATGAACACACCCATGAGAATCCAACAGACACAGAATAAAACACCAGCTCTATACCTTCTCTCCCAGTGTGATGTTGGGCCAGTCTCCTCTCTCTGCACCTCAACATTCTCACCTATGAACTACCCTCATCACAGCCGATTTGAGAAACAAGAGACATAATGTATGAAAAGGGTTTAGAATGTTGCCTTGTGCAACATCTTTAACCTTTTTTAAAAAATTGTCTGTTGCATTGATTAATCATTATTGCTAGTGCGGTAGCATCAAAAAATAATGATTTAATAAAAAATGTCATCCACATTCAAAAGTATAATTGTTTGTAAAAATAACAAACTTGCTCCCAATGTGCTCAAGTTGTTAAAACTCCAACCAATTGGAGAAACGTCAGAATGTCTACATTTAATCAGTGGAGATGAGGGAAAGGAGAAGACAGGAGAAAAAAGGAAGGGGGGAAACTCATGTAAGTATATATACAGAATGGCTGAGGTGATTCTATTACTATTTCCATCAGTTTTTTGTAAGTAGCAGTCAATGTTTAAAAGTTTTACTTTGAAAATCTGAGCAACTACACTAAAGACAGCAATGTGCAATATAAAACCGCAGCTGAATACCTTTCATCTTAATCTTTTAAATGTGCACCATTTCTAATATCTTATCAATTATTATTACAACCTTTAAAATAAATTTAAAAATAAAGAGTAAAGAGGACGGGGAAAAAATAGGGTTTATTGAAAGGAAGAGTTGATTTTTTTTTTTTTTTTTTGGTGTAACTGGGGATAGAAATCAGGCCCTTGCGCTTGCCAGACAAACACTTATTCTACTGAGCTATCTCCCCAGCTCCAAGAGTTAATGTTTGATAGTCTGATCAGTCTTTCATACCTGTATCTGGTAATCTGAGCAATAATTTTTACGATACATAATATAATAACAATTGTTAATTTTCTACTCTTGATTTGAAGTTCTGTACCATTTGTATTGTCTTATGTTGCTTTGTTTCTGCCTTTCTTTTTGTTATCTGTTTTGTTTTTCCTCTTTAAAATAAAATTTTTTAAAAAGAATGTCTATGTTTATTATCTTCTCCAATTTTAAAACTAAAAATCTGATCATCTTCTAATGAAAAGTTGTCACTCATAATCAGTGAAATAAACAACCTGACCACTGGAATTGTTCTTCATGACTACAGTTCTAAAATGAGAACACTCAGAGGTAGACAAAGAGCCATAGGAGCACAGCACCAAGATTTTTCAAGAAAAATAAGAAAGTTGCTCTAAAAAAAGACCTGAGGTAAATCTCCTCCTCAAAACAACTCTAGCTACAAGGGGGATTGAGATATATGCTGAGTGTTTAACTTTAAAAAAACACCAAAAACTACACATTGCCAAGAATGATGTAATAAGTTTGTCTGAAGAAAAGGGAAGGTATTTTGAATATTTTGAGGGGCATTAATGGCAAAGTGTCTTTTACTGTAATAATTTTAAGAAAAAAAATTTTTTTTGTGGAACCAGGGATTGAAATTTTTAAGAAATTTAAACCCCCACATCTTCTGATCACTTCTTGCTCATCAAATGTTTACAACAGTATCAGTCAAATAAAAAAGCATTACTGTGTGCCCTCATCCACCTCGTTCACTGGATGTGGTACTATATAATTTCCAACTCTTCTCCAAACTCCAAATGACCATGAAAGGTAAACATGTCAATAAATTCAGGACCTCAAGGCAGCCGTTACAGCATAACTAAGGATACTCACGAAAGAAGACTCCTAAAATTGCTTCAGAAAACAACAAGAATGATGGGACAAGGACATGCAAAAAGAGGGGGATTATTTTGAAGGCGATCATGTCCGTGTCTCTCTTACTGTAATAATATTTTTAAAAATTTGAACATTCATTGTTTTCACACTTCATAAATGATTATTTCCAATGTAGCAACAGATAACATTTATCATGTACAGATCATGACGTGCCAGAGTAATGATCCTTTTGCACGCATTATCTCTGTCAAACCTCACGGCAATGCCACAATATAGATGGCGTCCTCATTTTACAGGTGAGGAAGCCAAGGCCCAGAAATGCAAAATTATTAACCAAGCCTACCGAAAACACTTAGCAACTGAGCTTCTACAATCAAACTAAAACATCAAGACCCTTGACCTATGTCATCTGTACAAGAAGGTTCTGTCCATGAACTTTCAGAGCTCACCCGAAACAGTCTGTATTTGGGTCTTATACTTCATAGTCATCCACCAAGGGTGTCAAGGTTTAGCCCTTTGTGGTATGGATGACCAAAATGCTCAAGTGCATCTGGGCAGCCATGAATTTCAATGTTCTCCACGTAGGTGTTCGGTAAAAGTTTGTGGCCAACTTCCTGATTAGTAGTGGTCCTCCAATGGTTTCCCTCAGTGACTTCTACTTTTCAAAAAATTAGTTCCTTTCTGAAAATAAATTTATCTTGCCCAGTGCTAACTACTTACAGATATCTGACACGTATTATCTTGTTAATCCTCCCCATAATACCATAAGATGTTATCGACCCCATGTACCCATCAAACTTCCACTGCAAAGAAGCAGGCGGGGGTTTACTAAGGATAATAAGTGGCTTAAGGAATTTGTTGGAAGGCCAAAGAAATAGGCTCTAGAGATGAAACCTCATGAACATATCACAGATGCTGCAGCAAGAAGCCCTGTCGCTACACCTGCACTCATCTGGAGAGAGAAAAGAGGCAGAAGAGAGGCCTCTGCTTCTAAGAGTCATGAAAGCTCATCTGTGTGGCCCATCCTAGCTCACGTCCAGAAGCCTTCCTGCACTGAGGCCACAGAAAAGTACTTTCTACCTTCTGAGGGCCAGGCATGCACACTGGTAAAGAGGATAAAGGGACTGGAGTTTCCTTGGTGGCTTGCATTGGTTGGACTGGAACTCTGGCCTCGTGACTCCTTCTATAGAAAAGTGACACCACGCTGCTTTACCTGCTTTCCCTCTGCCCAGTACTTCAGAGATCAACAGTCCTGGGATCCTTGAACCAAACTCTCTTGCGCTCTGTACCACCCCAGGCAATGCCCATGATGTACAAAGGCTCCATTAGCATTTTCTTGGCCCACTGTGAACACTGTCGTGTCGTAAGCAATTTCCAAAGCCTCCCTCCAGGTCCACTGTCATCTGATGCTGTGTGTAGAATTCTTCCCTGTATAAACACAGCACCAGCACAGCAATTACTGAAGCAGAGAAAAGAGTCCCCAAAGGTGCAAGGGGAAGAATACAGAACAGCCTGGTAGGGAGTCATTTCCACTTGCCTCCAGTTTCAGAGGACAATCAGAGTGACATTATTGAGGGCAACCCAGGATGGCAGAGGTGGCTACATTCATTCCAAGCACAAATCACACAGTGTCCTGGCTATAAATTCCACCAGCAGCAGGTGTGTGCTTCAGAGGAATAGCATCTGCAATTTAAAAAGTGACATTTTAATGGATTATGCAGATCAGCTATAGTTCTAAATCATAAACCTCCTGCCTTGGATGGAGTGGAGAGCGCAGGCCAAGCGAGGAGAGACAGCATAAACACTGAACGTTTTATGGCTCCTTCCGACCTTTTTATACTTCACTGTGAAACTGAACATTAACCTTTACTTTCACGGCAGCTCCTTTCTGCTGCCTAGCAAAGGCAATAGTTCATTTTTGCAATAACACAGGAGCTGGCTGGACTCTGTACTCCTCCAGAATCTCAAATGTTATCCTCGCTGTAGTCCCATTGTCACGGGAAATAAAGTAAGTTGCCTTTTGCAGTAACAAGGTAAGGAAAAAGAATAAGCAAAAAGCAGTACAAGGCTCTCTGGAGGTAAAAATATACAAATAGAAACCAACAGTGGGGTCTAGAAGATGCTTGGGTACTTTCTATTTGCAAATGATGGAGGAGAGGTGTGGATTTTCCTCCCAGACCTAAAGCTAAAGAGATTTTCTAAAAGGAGGTCTTATCTTTAAAGGCTGGGAGGAAGATAAAATGGCAACAAGTTCTCAAGTGAGCACAGAGAGTGGTAGAAACCAAGTGGCAGGAAATCCATAGTGGGTGTCAAAGTCTCAGAGACGATGGCACAACCCACTGGTTTCATCCAGAAATCAAGCCAGGAGTCATGTAGGAGATGAACTCTCCCAAAGAGATGATACCAATAGAAGCAAAGAGCTGACAGAATGCCACAGGGCCATACGTCCCAATCTTCTAGGAAATACACCAAAGCCAGAGAGCACACAACCTTGCCTTGATCATGGAAAAGGACCTGGACTGGCTGAAGACAGGACCCAGGTTTTCGCTTTTTCCCTACATCATTCTTTCTATCCTCATTGAAAAAAATAAATGATTATAAAGTCAATACCCAAAAGTCAATAGCATTCCTCTACACAGACAACAAACACACTGAGAGGGAAATTATAGAAACAATACCTTTTACAATA
>NW_004524594.1:15179148-15231098 GCF_000260255.1 Octodon degus
CTCTTTTAGAATATTTTGCTGAGTTTACACACCTATTATATTCAGATAACAGAACTTAACAAAAAAGGGTATACAGATGTATGTCCATTTTGTATCTGTGTATTCAAATTGGTTAGGATAGATGTATAGTTACATTCTCTTAATGAATAGAGGGATTTGTTCTAATGGTGTTTGTAAACAGGATATCATCTCCGCATCTTCTACAGCAACTAACCACTAAGAAGAATGTATGCAATGTGTTAATTATTGAAACTATCTCATTGCTATTTGTTTATCAATAAAATTATGGAAAAAATAAAATAAATGAATCTCAAAGGGAGTTTTGAGATGGTGGGAAATATCCTCAGTGCACTACGGGTGTTTCTCCTGCAGCTCAGTGTGTGGTATGATGAGTGATTAAAGGAAAGGTAGGCTAAACACAAGATGTGGAGGGGGCAAGAAACGTGAGCTATGTCTGCTCTATAGGAAAAGCACTTTGCCCCAAAGCCAGGGCCAGGAGAAAGGCAGTGAACCTGCACAGACACTCCGGTGTAATTTCTCCACTCTAATGTTCTGTACATTATACCAGCAGCCATTCACTTTCACCTTTCCTCTTTGATCTGTAAAGAGTGAAGCAGAGCAATTTATTTCTCCTCCTCTCCCTGCCTCTTCCCTCTTTGAAGAGGTCTCTAACAGGCAGTAAAATGGTAAGGGGAAGAAGCAGAAGCCAGCAAATGTAGCTTCTCATCCAGGAAACCATCTTTGTGCATAGATGGCCAAAGTTTCATTGCAGCTTGTAGTGGATTACACGAACAGGCTTGTTCGATACCCAACTCAACTCCATCTAGCATACAGAGGTTCAAAAACCAAATCTACACTAACCAGAGGCCCTGGCAGCCGAGGTCTTGTGTGTACACCGAGTTTCATCAGGCTGATGCACTGCACAGGAGTTTGACACAAAGTAATGTCATGCACAGGGAAAGGCAGGGCGCTGCACATCCATCTTGCTGCAGTAAGCTACAGCTGCGTCATCCTGGAGGCAGCAGCTTTGGCAGCAGCTTCATGATTCTACAGAAGCAGCAGCTCCCTTGGTAGCCCAGGTCTACAAGATGATTCTGAAGATTATTCCTGAAAGTTTAGCTTAGATCCTTTCTTCAGCCCTTCTAATCATACAAACTCAATACTAATACTTATAATAAGTCCCATACTTGCATCAACTTGCATTGGATCCAATCATCTGCAACTGAACCTAACAAAGTTATATGTCAGTACAAAAAAATCTTGTCTGTAATGAGCCCTGGATCGTGATACCATTTGAAGAAAAGCAGCTAACAGTTGAACGGTTTTTCCGTTTAAGGTATTTTATACACATCATACGACTGAGAGGTCAAAAATACCTCGGAAGGAAAGTGTCCATATTTCTATTTCCCAGGTAAAGACTGTGGAGCTGAGAAGCTGCTGCTCGAGCTCAGGCAAAGAAGCAAAAACTGTCTCCACCCACACAGCTCACCGACTATGCCAACACGACCTTTAGCTGCCCTCACAGCTAGCACTTTCCTATTCCACTGTCATCATCAGTATGACTTTGCTCTTCCAGGAAGCTCTTGGTGGGAAACACATTGATGTGACACAGGACAATATTTTGGTCAACAAAGGACCATATAAAAGATGGTGAGCCCATAGGGTTATATTGTTTGGTGCTGCTGTGGTCATCTTAGTTTGTGTAAGCCTATTCTGTGATGTTCACACTGCAATAAAAATGCCTAACCATACATTTCTCAGAATATGTCCCTACTGTAAAATAATGTGTAAATAACTTTATTATTTACTTCAGGAGCTAGTTTCTCCTGAAACCTATAAAAAGTTGTTCATAACTTCAAAATATAACCTGAAGCCAAGACCTGAGAAGCTTTGGTCTTGCTGTGCCCAAGGATCCTAAACTGCTATATCACGTTACTTACCCAGTTCTAATCAAGACCCTCCACACACCTCGTGAACAGTCCAACTTTCCCCTCTACCTTCAAAGACACTAAGACGCCATCAAGGTCAGGGCAGTGCTCACCCTGATCTAGTGAGGCTCTGGGGAGCTATTTAACAAGCGCCAGATCGCCTGTGTCCTTCGATTCTTCCTGTTAGTTCTCACTTCAAGTAGCAGCATTTAGATCAGGGTGAGGATCTATCTGTTCCTAACTTTAGATACAGAGATCTTTCCAAAATTCTTGTATCCAAAAATTCACAGGGCAATATAGAAAAAAAAAAAAAAAAAAAAAAAAAAAAAAAAAAACCATAGTTATTAGAGACAGCTTGGGTTCAAATTCATACTTTGCCACTGTTAAGCTGATAATCATAGGTTCTTAACTTCTCTCTGCCTCCTCTGTAAAATGGAAAAAATAAAAGAATTCACAAGGCTATTGTGTTGATAAAAATGTGTCACATGATCTACATAATTTTCTCTGAATAAGTACTTACCTGGTACATGGTAAGTACTTAATAAATATAATATACTACTTAAGGGTCTGGCCAGTTAGCTTAGAGGACTAAAGCACCTGCTTAGGCAGAGCGCAGACGCTGGGGTTTGATACCCCGTGTGCTGTGCCTGCCCTGGCCCCGGGACGTGCTAAGAGGGTGACTGAGTCTGGGTATGGTAGTGCACACCTGTAATCCCAGCACTTGGGAGGCTGAAAACAGGAGAATCACTAGGAGTCCAATCTACATAGTGAGACACTGTAGACCTGTACTAAATACAAATATACATTGGAATATTTTGTGTCCTGAAATGATGTATCCAGATGCCAAAAATTTGGCCATGAAAAACAAACAGAACTGAAGCTACACATAGGAAAGATCAAAGAGAGAACTCCTTTTCACAAATTGTTACAAATATTGCTATATTAGCCTCCCAGAGAGCACAGATGGTGTACAAAGAACCTTCCCGTTGCTTTGATCAAACCTGAAATAATTACTGGGAGAAGAAGTAGACATAGTAAGTACAAGCTCAATTTGATAACAGTGAGAACATGAAAGAAGCAGAGGGAAATGGAAAGGAAGCAAGACAGGAACACAGAGTACCCCAGATTTCTAACACAGAAAGTTTCCAGCTGATACGGAATCCACTATAAATCAGCCTGAGAGTGTCATGTAACAGGGGAAGGAGGGGAAGTTTGTGTTAGCAGCAGAAGACTGAGCTGGTTCTCAAGGAGAGACAAGGAGCTTATGGCTGCAGAGCTTCAAGCATCACTGACTAAAAGCCCAGATAGGAGGCTTTCACTGGAGATACTCCAGACAACCAACTAATGAACTTGAGTGAACAGACCAGTCATAAGTTAAAATTCACTGCAGAGAGTTTGGAGGACAGGGGGTGTTTTGCTCCGTGGTAAGATACTAAGTGGTGAAGATGTGTGATAGAAAGAAACAGCTCTGACTTTAGAGCACTTTGGTCTCTCCACTTACAAGCTATATGATTTGGCTCAACTTAAGTAACTGCTGGACCTTGGTTTGAGATGCTGCAATGATACCTTGGGCATGGGCTTGCTATGAGTTCAGGGTCTGTAAATCCAAAGGGAGAAACTAACATGATCAGGGAGATTCCAGAATTCCTTAAGCAGTTCTGAAGGGAAGACCATTAGGACTGTTGACGGAGCTCAATAGCGGTGTGTTCAGTGTGGATAGTTTTCACTGCACTCAGAAGAATAAGCCAAGACTCAGTGAGAAGGTGTAAATGATTGAAGGGTTGTGCATGCAGAGAGCAGCCGTGAGAAAAGCTTGTGTTAAGGATGGAAACCACTTACCAAGAAGCAACTAGTGTAAGCACTTCCATGTTGAAATTTGTCAAATGACTTCCCAGTTGGCAAGAGAAGAATTCCCAGGAAAAGAATGTTCAGAAATAAAGTTGCATTCTGACATTGCCAGTCCTACGCATAACCCACTACTATTATGGACTACTGGACTATATTGGAATATTTTGCTGAATTCACACACCTAGAATATTTAAATGGCAATGAAATACCCATTTCTGACAAATCTAAACAAAAAAGGGGACACAAATGAAGGACCATTTTGTATCTGTATACACAAAATAGTTAGGATAGATATACAGCTACTTTCTCTTAATTCAGTGAGAAGAAAGATTTGTACTAAGAGTGTTTGGACAGGATATCAAGTCTGCATCTTGTACTAAGAATAACCACTAAGAAGACAACAATATGCAATGTATTAATTATTGAAACTGTCCTATTGATCGATTTTGAAACTGTCTCATTGCTATTTGTTTCTCAATAAAATAAATAAAAAATTTTAAAAAAGAAATAAATTTGCAAACACATATTACAATTTTTATAATGGGAATATTACCAAAGGTACAGATTATCAATAAAATGTTGGTAGCTGGATTCATATGGAAAATACAGTAACTCATTTATTGAATTAAATCCCCTTGTAAAAGGAAAGGAAAGAAGTAGACTCGCTTTGCAAAACTGTTTGGTTGTGTCTACTAAAGCCAAATGTAAGCATATCCTATAATCCAGCAGTTCCTTCTTCAAAACATGTCCAATAAAGGTTCATATATAAATTACTATATATCATCACCAAACACATATACTAGAATGATGATTAGTAGCAAAGTCCTAATATCTTAAAAAAAGAAACCACCCAAATGCTCATTGCCAGTAAGATAGATAACTAAGTTATGACAGAATGGACTGTTCTAGAGCAATGAAAATGACCAAATCGTAACTATAAGTACCAACATGGATTAATTTCATAAACATGTTGAAGAAAAGAAGCCAGGCACAAAAGAAGTACTCAAAAATTATAGATAGTATTTCCAAACATTAACAATTAACATCTTACCTATTGTAAGATGAGGTAGTGATGGAAAGGTGGTATGGAAGGAGCTTGAGGTGATCTAGTCATGTTCCATTTCCTGATATAGGTGCTACTTGTGTGCTTTCATTTGTGGAAATGGAGTGAGTTATAGACTGAGGATTCACATTTTTCTAATGTGCATGCTGTGCTTCATTCAAAGTTTTTGTCAAAAAAAGAGATTGCTTATTATTTACTATGGGTAGACACTATGCTAGGAACTTTACCTGCACAATCTCGCTTAACCTGATAATTGTATGAGGTTAAATGTTATGCACATTTTAAGATCCAGAGTGACGCTAACTTAGAAGCCCAGGCTCTTTCCATGAGACCACGAAGGATTTTTTCAGTAATAAAAATAGCCATTTTATGTCTCAGTTTGGAATCTCCTGTGTGCCTTTAGCCGCTAAGCAATGCTGGGAGACACCAGTGTTTTCCTTAGGTGTACTCTTCTGTTCAATGTTTTGGATAAAATCTAAAATCCAACGATTAAAGATACCCAGTGAAATAAGCTACACAGTCAGCTTGAGAATAGACTAGGAAAGATCCAGCTCAGATATTATCACATTTATTTCACTTGAAAGAATCACAGCTTTCAATGCAAAACTTCCAAAAACCAAAAAGACCTTCAGTCTCTTTCCCTGTCTCTTGAATTCTTCTCCAAGCCTGGAAGTAGGAACATAAAAAGCCCCGATTAAAGTTGACTTCTCAGGAGTGATAGCATGTAGCTCTATCCAGAAGCTAGTGGAGTGGAATCTCATTAGGAAGTGGGACGTAGCTATAGAGTCATGGGTGTAATAAGAGGAAAAATGAAGATTGATTCATGAGGGCCTGAAAGCGAACCTTTGCATGAGCAAGATGCAAAGTTGTATTTGCACTTCTTTGAAAATCCTCTCTCCTGAGATTCTGAAAGCCTTATCCACCTGTATGACTACAAAGTTTTCTTCCCTCCCCTTTCTTTTTAAAATATTTATTTATTTATTTATATTTGGTACAGGGTCTCACTACGTAGTTGGACTTGTAGTGATCCTCCTGTCGCAGCCTCCCCAGGAGTGGAATTACAGGTGTGTGCAGTGCTGGGGATCAAAGCCGGGTCCTTGCACTTGCCAGGCAAGCGCTTAGACTACTGAGCTATCCCCTTAGCCCTCTTCCCTCCCCTTTCCTCCCATATCACCTCCCCCTCTCCCTTACCACTGGCTTGTGGATATCTCAATTTCTAGAGGGGGCTCTGAATCTGGACTATCTGGGCTCAAATCTCAGCTGTACCACTAACTTGCAATGTAAAGTTGGGAAGTACTCAACAATTCTGCAATTCAGCTGTCTTACCTACAAAATGTGTATTTTAATAGTAGCAGTCACTTCCTAGAGTTGTAATTATTATTATTTTTTTTGGCAGAACCGGGGATTGAACTCAGACCCTTGCACTTGCCAGGCAAGTGCTTATTCTACTGAGCCATCTCCCCAGCCCCTAGAGTTGTAATTATTAAAGGAGTTGACACAGGTAAGATACTCAGAACAGTGTCTGGCACCTAGCACCAAATGACCATTTGTAGTCATTATCATTGTTAATTATACAGAACATTCTCCACACATTTAGCTCCCAAGAAAATAAGATAACTTTTTTTCTTGACAAATGTTGATTATATTCTTCATGGTACTTATTGGTATCCCAAAGTATTTATAGTTATCTTTGGCCTTCTCCCACAAAAATGTTATCTCCATGACAACAATAATCTCCTTATTGTTCACTACTCTGTCAGATTGCTAAGCACAGTCCTTGGGACACAGAAAGTTCAGTAAACATTACCAGAATAAACAAACTATGATTACATGTATCCTTCAGTAGCCAGAGTATTCTAGTTCTGAGGCAGAGCAGCAAGGCTGCACAGTAGAAGAGACTTCGCTTAATCCAAATATGTTCAGTTTCTGATTTTCTAACAGTACCTACAGTTAAAGCCTGGAGAGCAACGGACCTATTTGAAAAATGTATTTGTAGCTGCTTGATTTCTGACTTTGAATGAACAAAGATGTCTGGTTTGAAAAGAATGCCAAATGCTTTTCTGTTCTTTCTGGAAATGTCTATGAGGAAGTAGGCTTGTTCCAGTAGCTTCTGGTCATTCTGCCTGTGTCTCTACTCCAGCTCCTTTGCTCATTTTTTTCGGTAACAAGGATTGAGCTCAGGACCATGCACTTCCCAGGTAGGGTCTTATTCTACTGAGCCATCTCCCCCGGCTCCTCCTTTGCTCATTGTAACCCTCAGATCATAACCCCCGGAATGGAGTGTGATGTTTCAGCACCACGGAGAGCGCCAGGCCACCTGGGAGGTTTCCAATGCTTCATTTTATGGCTCAGAATATGAGGAACACAAATTGTTTGGAGCAAAGAAGGACCCCCATGCAAACTATTTTACCTGACTATGGAGTGCATGGAGGTTTAAAGGAGTATATTTAAACAAGCTTAAAGGGCATTTTCTATTGTGATTATTATTGGTTTGCTTTGTTGCTAGAGAATGAATTTCTTTCTTTACAAGGAAACTAATAATTTTTAGTGACTTTATGTGCTGGGGGCCATACATCGTTGATCTCATTTAATTCTCCTATCAATACTGTCATGGTACTGAACGTAGAGCCAGAAAGACCTAGACTGAAATCCTGACTTCACCCCTGGAAAGACTCTTTTAATGTGAAAAATGGAGACCATACATTCTATTACCTGGGAAAGCCCAGATTAAAACTGTTCTTCATAAGAAGCTTCATTTTTCTTATAATCAATAAAATTGAGATAATGCTTCTTATAGATTGAGTGGATGATAGGAAGTAATCTAATGCTAAGGAAAAAATGCACTACCAAATCTGCACGGCAGTGAGAAAACTGTGCTGGTACCAGTGAGCAGAGAGCAATAGGTTGCAGAGTTGAAAGTCTGGATAGCAAAGGGCAAAAGCCATACCCAGAGGGCCATGAAATTAAATCCAGAAAACAACTGAAATAATTCAAAAGCCTTCAAGAACTTCTGTACTAGCCAAAACCATATTTTCACTTCTTCTTTCTCTCTGTAGTAGCTACAATAGGGTTGGCACAAAGTAAGTTCTTAATAAACACATTTATCAAAGGAATGGCTTTGATACAGCTCTGACAGCAGCTAACAGCCTGTGTTCCATCCAAAATTATTATCTGCAGTAATGATGGACCAGATCTAGCAAGCAAAAGTGGAAGTGAGATAAGACAGAGCCTACAATAAGGGCCAAAAACTAACTGCATACAGCCAGTAAGAACAGAGGAGGACGTCTGCCCTGGTTTCCAGGGACAGTAAGCCTTAGAGTGCACCATTCTCTTTACTCGCTCATCACCAACTACTCACTGAGTACCAGTTGTTTGTCAGAGACTGTGTTAAGCCACAAGACTAAGATAGACATAGGCTCTGTCTTCAATAAAGTTCACATCCTAATGGGGAAAATCATCCAAACAGACCACAATGTAGGGGAGTCAAACAAGTCTAAACAGTGAGGGCTGCCAGGCGGTGCATCAGATGTGCTCCAAGCTTCACCAAAACAGTCACCAAAGCTCTCCTGAGTAATCAAAGTTCAGCCGGAAGCAATTTACTTAGTAAGTACTCAAACCTACTCAGTTCCTAAGTTTGGACAGAGGAGCTTACTTGCTAAAATAAGCTGGATGGAGAAAACAACCAAGAGGCTGGCTAGAGAAAAGAAGGAAAACCTTCTCTTCTGCATTTCAGGATGAGAAAGAGGATTTTACCTTTTAATTGTTCAGTGAGGCAGCTTTGTGCACACAAAAACTGAGCACAGAGGGATCTACATATTCAGGTTAAAGTTCAAAGAGCTACCTCTTCAAGGTCAGTTGCCTGCTAGGCTCTTCACAAGGCTTTTTGGGAATCAGGAGGATAAAGACCCAGCCCACCCACCACTACCACCTTCCACGGGAAATGTAAAAAGAGGACTCGGCGCTATGAAGGGTTGTCTTTCAGGTGCTTCATTCCCTCTCCTCACCCCCTTGCAGGAAGGCAATGTGCATTTCTTGCAGTGGCACATCATCTCCAAAGAGGGCTGCCCACAATCCATCCCCTCCCTGTGTATGCATGCTCCATCAGGAGGTGAAGTCTCTCACCCTCCCTCAAGTCAGGGCTGGCCTTGTAATTGCTTAAACTAATAAAAAGTGATGGAAGAAATGCTCCAGGATTTTGAGCCCAGGCTTTCAAAGTCATGGCAGCTTCTGATTTCCCCCTAGGAAAAGAGCAAGCTGTGAGCTACCCTTAGACCTCCATTCAATAAGGAAGGCCTAAGCTATTGATGAGACTAGACCAGGTGGAGGAGGATTGAAAAACTCAATAATATGACCCTGGTTGAGCTTTCTGGTTTTCAGCTATTTAAGCCACCACAAACATGACAAGGCATACGCTCGCCATCTCCACAAGAAGGGAATAAAGGACACAACCATTTGGATCCTTAGGAAGTCAAACCATATATTATATTCCTATGAAGGAAGAAGCCACCACTGAAAATTTCCCTTTCAATGTAGCTAGTGGATTTGGACTAAAACAAAAGATTAGAAAGAGGATGGAGGCACAGTGGGTCTGGGACAAGTCCCGTGGGAATCAGTAGAGACAGGGTGTGGAGAAGCCCCCTGCGGCATCTGTAGGTAACACCAGAATACATGCATCTCATTCCTACTCCCATTAATAATAAAATTTATTGTGCAAAAAGTAACCCTTGTAAAGAATTTACCAGAAGACCAGAACTACACTACATTCTTTACATAGTGGATCTCATTTAACTCACAAAGGAAAAAGTAAGGTCACCTTTATTAGTAACTGTCTGTGAAGACACAAAGCTCAGAAAACATGTTTGTTGCAGGCTACATACATTCAGGCAAATGGCTGAGCTGGGATTCGCCCACTGCTCAAGTCCACATCAAAATCTGGCCACTGATCCACAATAGCTGTTGCTTTATCTATAGTTAAAGTTCTAATGAGCTTTTATTTGTGTGCACAAAATTACTCAAAGCAAAAACTTTTATGGGCATTCTGAAGAAAGGTTAAAGACAAAATACATTTATAGTGATGGAATGCTACCTTATTATGTTGCATTATTTTTTGTGTTTTAGTTTTTAAGAAGTATTTTTACATCATATACAGGGGAAAAAATGTTAGGAAATGGAATGCAATCCTCTACCCTCAGAGATACTAAGAAAGAACCAAATGAATAAAGAAGATATTTAAGAAGTTTTACAATGCTTTGGGGGTTTTACTTCAAATTGCTATAAAGACTCTTAATTCCTTTTTTTTTTTCTTTCAATATTTTAGGGAATAGAGTAATTCACTGAAAAAAAAAAAAAGTAATTTCATGCCTAAATTTAGCTCCAAGACAATTGGGCTTTGTGTAAGCTATAATAAAAATGTTTTCAGGGACGTGGGTTCAATCCCTGATGTGCCCTGTGCCTTAATCCTAGCACTTGGGAGGCTGAAAACAGGAGGATCACAAGTCTGATCTGTGTGGTGAGACCCTGTAGTCCCTGTACCAAAATACATTTTTAAAAAAGTTTTAGTTTTCACAAAAGGAGTGTTACTTTGGTCTTAATAAAGCTATATATTTGGGTGTGGTAACTCAAAATTACTTTTAAAATGTTGGAGCTGCATACTGGACTTTACTCTGGAGTCTTTTGTCACCCACTTTGCTCTGGGAAGTACCCTAAGTATCAGAGATGCAGGAACACAGTTCTTTTTGAAAGTCCCTACTCTTGTGGTGTTTGGGTTTGAGAGAGGAAATCGGTGCAACAGGCGGAAGACTGAGGTCGGTATGCTGCAGCACCAGCTTACCTTTAAACAGATGGCCAAGGTCACCTTTAAATGAGGAGTCTAGGGAAGCTCTCTTAATTGATAACATTGGAGCTAAGATCTGAGTAATAAGGAGTAGCTGGGGAAAGGGACTGCAAAGCCTTGTGGGTAGGAATGGAGTTGGTATGTTGAAGAGATGAAAAGGAGTTATTGTAGCTGGAACACGATTTGCAAAGGGAAGAATTACACAAAGCAGGGCTAGAACAGAGGCAGGACACCCATCATAGCGCCTGTGGTCACCAGAGCAGGTTGAAGTTTTCTTTTATTGAGATAGAAAGCGATCAGGGACCTGTGAAGGTACCTGGTATTTAGAAGATCAGATTGTGGTGTTGGGTGTGTGAATAGGAGGTGAGAGCAGCTGAGGAAATAAGACATGCTGTTAAGAAGTTATCACAGCGACTCTGCAAGAGTAGGATGATGGGCATGAGGTGTGGCAACAGAGAAGCTAACACGGTGGGTTAGGGTCACACTGAGACAGGAAAAGCACATCTAGGGGCAGAGTTCAGGAGCTGTGCTTTGGGTGGGCATGCTGATCTCAGATGCAGGTTATACCGGAAAGCATGCTTGGGGAAAGCTTGCCAGTGTTGTAAAAGGGGCTGCTACTGATACCCCCTCTGTGCCTTCCAAGCCAGAGATGCTAGGACCCTAGGCTGCTGCTTCACAGGTACTAAAGGAAGCCCAGTGCCTTCAGAGGGTATTTATTTGCCTATAAGCAAAAAGAGATCTGACTGTTTTGTTTTTGTATTTTAGGGAAGGGTCTAGATTGGACTCGTAGTGATCCACCTGTTGACAGCCTCCCAAGAGCTGGGATTGCAGGCACGCGCCATGACGCCCAGTCTCAATTGCTGTCACAGCACGCCCCAGGGACAGGGATGGCAGGCAGACCGAGGGATCGAAGCCCTGGCCCCTGTGCCTGCTTGCAGGTGCATTAATCCACTGAGCTATTTGATCAGCCCAAAATCTGACTATTTTAAGGTGGCATTTGCCACTCTACCACCTGATCTCTGAAGACAGGCTAAGAAGATTAGTACACTTGACAAGAATCCCAAAGGCCAAGATGTGCAGGAACCACTTTTACAACAAGGTAGTATAGCTCTCCTCGCTTAGCACTTAATGAGGAAAGTATTTCTGTCCTATAGAAATCACTTTGCTTCATATTGGACCATGATTAAAAGCGATGTAACTATAAATGCAAATAAATTATTCATAGCACGCCTTACCAAACTACAGATTCTTTATTTTCATACAGTAGGTTCTACATCTCTGCTCAGAGCCCTAAATTCAACCACACATGCAGGGTAGAAGCAGCCAGGCAAAGTGGCTTGTTTCAGCATTAGGTATACAACACAAGCAAAAATGAAACCTGGCTTTTGGGAAAATGTCCACATTTACTGGCTACTTCTCACCCTTATTCTCTAAAATAAAATTGTGATTGCACCTCCTGCAGTGCCAACTAGAAAATCTGAAGCCCTTAGAAACTCTTGTAAGGTCCAGAAAGCCCTCTTGCTGCCAGCCTTCTTTGATGAGGGTCTGTAAAGACCCTGATTCACATGCCTGCCAGCTATCACTACATATTAGTTTATCTCTAGCAGGTCTTGAGAGGGGAAAAGGAACACGTTGGCATTTAGAGTGGCCTTTTGCTTAAGCCTTTCAGGGATTCTTAAAATTTTTTTCTTAATACCACGCAAATCTCTCATCTTTGCATTAGTGGAATAATGGGTTTATCTTCCATGAGTGGATTTGGCTATTCTGTTAGGAAAGAAAGAATAGCTGTTGGCTTTAGGTTGTCAAATTCATTAGTTTTGGTTTGCTTGGTAAGGCACGTGGGTTGCATTAGGCCCAGGGTGAAACACATCCGAACAAGTGCTTTTTGTTTTCATACTGGGGGCCAAATGCTACAGGAAACAAAAGCAACTCCAATAGACTTAAATCATCTGAAGATTGTAAGGATGATTCTTAGGAACTCACAGGATCCACAGGAAGGGTGGTGAATCAGGCATCGAGACCAGGGATAATCCAGCCTCTGAGATCCTGGTCTTATTGGCCTAGGATGTAGTTACTCTTATGGTCCATGCTGTCACCAGCGACTACACTTCAGTCATCTTTAGTCCCTGAGTTATATATTCAAGATTGATATTGCAGGAATGGGAGGGTCTTATTGGCTTAGTTTGGCCAGGCATTCTGGTAATCCATTATTCTTCCTGTAATCCCAGCATTTGGAAAGTTGAGACATGAGATCACTGTGAGCTTGAGGCCAGCCTGGGCTACACAGTGAGTTCAAGGCCAGCCTAAACCAGATACCAAGACCTTGACTTAGTTTGAGCCATAAGCCTCATTACATACCCTCAAGCCTGCAACACTAAGGAAGAGGTAACTCCCTAAAACGAGACTAGGTTTCCCTTAGGAGGGAAAACAGGTATTAGGTGGCCAAAAATGCCAATTCTCCATCATTATTTTTAGACATATGGGCAATAATTTAATGGATCCATAAAAACATACACTTTCCCACTCATGGGGAATAGTCCTCATGCTTCTGGAATTTTGTATTTCACTAGAATGACCAGTTTTAGTCAGCTTTTCTGTTGCTGGACACAACACTTAACACTCACAATTCCAAGGAAGAAGGGCCGGCCAGATAGCTCAGCAGACTAAAGCACCTGCTTAGGCAGAGTGCAATGGCCAGGGTTCGACCCCAGGCATGCCGTGTAAGCCCCCCCCCCAGGGCACACTGACAGGGTGATTAAAACTGGGTGTGGTGACAGCACCTGTAATCCCAGCACTTGGGAGACTGAAAACAGGAGAATCACTACAAGTCTGATCTGTGTAGTGAGGCCCTGTAGCCTCTGTAGATCCTCTACCAAATACATTTAAAGAAAAAAAAAGCCAAGGAAGAGAGACTTAACCTAGCTCCCAGTTTCTGGGGGTTCAATCCATGGACAGCTGGCACCAAGGCAAAGATGTCACAGCTTGATGGAGTGAAAATGCTTGATTCATGGCAGCTGGGAAGCACAGCAGGGTAGCGGTCACAGAGCAAAGGGGACAAGGGACATAGATGAGAAAGCCACACCTCCAATACCCACACAGACATAACCGGAAGTGTGCTTCACCAATCCCCCACACAAATGCCAAAGCAAACCAAGTCGACAATCCACCCTAACTGCCGCAGCATGGCTTTCAACAGAGCAGGAATTCAGGCCCATAGATGTGAGATGCCAGGCCTTGCACTAACCTGCGCAGACCAACTCACCACAGTTCCAGCTGCACCTCAAATAGAGAGTTAACTCCTCATCGCCTCCCTGAGCCATGTCCTGAGGGATGCACCTCACTTTCAGAAACTGGAGAGGCCAGTCAGACAGTGGAAAATCTTTTGGTTTTGTTTCTTTTTTAATCTTTAACTAGAAATCATGACAACTGCACGGCTTCACACTGAAAGAAAACATTGCGTCTTCCCGATGACTAAGAGCATGGGTATGGTCCTCCTTTCCCTGCCACATTATTCCACAATCAGTATTGTGACCCAAACAGAAAAAAAGTTCGGATCAGTGCTGGGGCCCATCTACCAACATGATTTGGTATTCATCTGGCGACAGTACTGCAGGCAGATAGGATAATGAATAGAGCGTGTGGAATAGCTTTTAATAGGGAACACTGTACCCAAGCCTGGGACAATAATAAATCTAAGCTCATAAAGAAGCAGAACTAACACAGTGACCTACGCAGTACAGTGATCACAGCTGTTGGCATTGCTGGCTGCCCCCAGAGATTGTTTCGGTATTTGAAAAGGAGAAGCCAATAGGCTTCCTCTTCTGAGTAGCCTGAATAATAAAAGGTGGCACCATGAAATTTCATCTGGGGTTCGGGGCACCTCTCTAATTCCTGCCCCATCTTACCCACAACCTATTTTTCATGTCCCTTCATTCTAAAGGTCCTTAGTCTGAGGATCGGGACACCTTGAACTAACTGAAATTACATACAAATTTTTGCATACATGTACCTCCCCGGACAGAAGTGACACAAGTTCCAGCAGGTTTTTGAGTGGAACACTGACCCACAGTTAGCTCAGGCCCACAGTTTCCATGGAAACTCCCACGTGCCCATCCTCAGCTATTCTGACCCCTTCTTATCCCTCAGCCTTTACAGTGTTGTCTCCAAATCATCTGAACTTGTGACAGATGCCAGCTCCCTACCCTAACTCTTGCAGCCCTGTCTTCTTTATCCCTGACAGTGATTCTTCACTGCTGGTCAGAATTGTGGAGATGGCTGGGCTCAGAGACCCTCAAGGGCCCACTTCTCAGGGGAACAGATGATTTAGCTAAGTGGACTGATGCCATTTTACTTTCAGAGAGCTATGGCTCTGGGAGACTCAGGTTTCTCAGAAAATCAGCGCTTTCTGGAAAAAACACCTTAAAATGGGACTAGAATTTTTTTTGGAGGAAGGATGCATGTTTTAGTTATTGGGTTGTTTCCATTAGGGCTGCAAAAGTGCTCACATTCAAAACCTGGTACACAGGAGAGAACAGCCAAAATGGGATTGCGTTAGTCACTCTTGACTTCCCACACCCCCAATTAATCTGAGCCCTACAGTCCCCTATGCATGTCCCTACTCTTTGGTCCTGCATCGTACTATGGTGCCATCAACACAGCAAGGCTCAGAAGGGTCCAAAGCCCTGTGTGATGGCTGATGGCCACAAGCAAGTTGGCATGTAGCACATTACGGGTGCCAGGTCCCTGACAGCAGGACCTCAAGATCGGTACTCCAGAAATCTTATTATACTTACATTCGCAGTCACAAGTGATCTATTCAAAACACATGAATTTGGCTGAATTCTAAATCAAGCTTTACTAAGCCAGCTATAAAAAGTTTCAAGCATAAGTAGCCTTAAAAAATGCATATCTATTTTTAAGAAACAGGCACTTATACCATTAGCTATACTGCAACTCAATAAGTAAAATGACAGATTTTTTAAATGCTAAAAAAATTAAAAAGGAGGGAATGGGACAGTTCTATTTGCTACACAAATTTGCTACTGCTACACAAGTACAAGACCTTTGTCACTCAAGGTATTGGTGGACCAGCAGGTACTACCTGTAGGCATAAGCAGCAGGATTGTTAGCAATACACAATCTCCAGCCCCATCTCAGCCCTGAAGTGCAGTCTGCATTTTAATAAGATTGCAGGGAAATTAAAAAGCATGGCGTTAAATGTCAATGAAAAGACGGGCACCTGGATCCCCTGCTAACATTCCTAACTGCAGCTGCGACTAGAATGTGCCAGGAATAATCAAGGAGAAAACATTTTACATTGGTGTGACTATCCAGGAATGTAGGATTTAGAACAAGCTGGTTACTTAGAGGAAGTCAATTAAGTAGTTCTCTCAACTCCACACCAAAATCAGAATGTTGGTGGCCTGAACCTTGGATAAAAGAGACCAATAGAACCAGCCTCCCCAATGTGCTTAGCCACTTAATCAACAAATCCTACGCTGTGCTGTTTACTAATGGGCAAACTGGGAGTTGAATCCTGTGCTGCTAACTTGCCCTAAGGAGAGACACAGAAGTTACTGAGGTTATGAACACTGACTCCAGAGTCACCATCTATCTGTATTACTTTAGGCAACTCATTTTCTCATACCGTCTCACAATTTCTTCTTCTGTAAGAAATAACATCCATCTCAAAGACTGCTATAAGAATTTATTGAGATGATAGTTTTTAAGCTATTTAGACTACTGAGTGCCCATGAGTGCAATCAATAGTATCAGATGCTTTCATGATTATTAGCTGGGGCAGCAGAATCTGATGAGTTCTTTGTCAAACCTGTTTGACTTTGATCCTAAGCACAGAGTTGGGCGACATGACATTTTCCGGATTTCCATTCTATTTGGAGTGGCCATGGAAGGTATCAGCAGTGGCATGTGGTTGGAAGATTCAGTGGTGAGTGGGAAATGAACTCATATTGGGTTGATTATTTGTATCCTCCCAAAATTTGTATGTTGAAGCCTTAACCCCCAACATCATGTTATTAGAGGACTGGGCCTTTGGGGAGTAATTAGGGTTAAATTATTAAGCTAATAGCATGCAGTCCTCATGATGGGATCAGTAGCTTTAGAAGACAAAAAAAAAAAAGGATTGAGGAAATAGCTCAGTGGTCTAAGTGCCACCTGAGCACAAGGACCAGGGTTCAATCCCTGGTACCACATGCTGTGCCAGCCTCAAAACCCCAGGCACACCTGGCTGGCCACTGAAACTGGGCATAGTGGCACGTGCGTGTAATTCCAGTGTTGGGGAGGTTGAGACAGAAAGATCACTATGAATCTGAGCTGTGTAGCAAGACCTTGTATCAAATAAATAAATAAAAGATTTTTTTAAATTAGGAAAAATAAGAAGACAAAACAAGACCTATCTCCTACTGTGCCATTGCAGGCATGCACTGAGGAAATGGTACACAAGCAAGCAGCCACTAGCAAAAAGGCCACTGTCTACAAGTCAGGGAGAGAAGCCTGTCAGAAATTAACCAATCTAGGACTTTTGGCCTCCAGAACTGTAAGAAATAAATTCCTGTTCTATAAGCCATAGCTTATGGTATTTTATTCTGGTGGCCCAAATTGACTAAGACACATTAAAGCAGAAATATCAGGCTATACCTGTAATGGTAGCTAGTGTCAGAGAATTCCACCTGGCCAGTATGACATTCAGTGTTTTCTCACTTTACCTTACAGGGTTCTTGTTAAGACTTAATACCATAACACATGAGGAAATGTATTGTAAACTGTGAAGTGCTATGTAAATATTTAGAGAGACAGAATAGAACACAGATTCAGCAGAAGTCAGGACCAAGTCCAAATGCAAGCATAGCTGCATAACAACCTGGGTGACCTTGCATTATTTATATCCTCCAAGCAGATCTAAAGCTTTCAGGTAGGCTCTTACTGATAAACGCATCATAGAAGTGAAAACAATTGTTCTAAAGGTAATCCAACTGCTCAGATTAAAAATTAATCTTCCTGAGTTCAAAGCTCAGAATTGCTACCTCCTGGTTGTAACCTTCAACCAGTTAATTAGCCTTTATGTGCCTCAAATTCCAAATTCATAAAACTGTGGTAAGGATAGACTCTATTTATATGGTTTTGTTGACTAATGAATGAGTTGATAAGCAAA
Source organism: Octodon degus (assembly GCF_000260255.1). Classification (NCBI taxonomy): domain Eukaryota; kingdom Metazoa; phylum Chordata; class Mammalia; order Rodentia; family Octodontidae; genus Octodon; species Octodon degus. The sequence continues at coordinate 15,196,992 of NW_004524594.1, forward strand.
GGGCTCATACAACATTATAAGATATATTATTGCAAGCAATTGATAAATGTTGTTAACTATTGGGATCAAACAAAGCTTAGAACTGTAAGATTCAATTATCCAAAATTGTCTGTTTGCCCATTTTGGCCTTTCTTCTCATTAAAACATACTATATTTGATGAATGTATAAATATTTATGGCTGGGTGTGGTTGTATATACCTGTATTCCCAGCATTCAGGAGGTTGAGGCAGGAGGATCAAAATGAGTTCAAGGCCAGCCTGGACTACATAGCATGACCCTGTATCAAAAAAAGCAAATATATTTTTTCAAGATTTAGTCATTTTGCCTTTCTTTAATATTTGTTCTTTAAGAGAACATATCTATAGATGAGCTGTCTCACATTCAGGAATTATTCACAGAGTGGGCCAGGGGAAGGTACATAATTATGACACTAGTGTAATTCATTGTATTCACTTTCTGAGTGCCAGTGACACAAACATCACAGACTCACAATACCAGAAGCGAATCAGCACCAGAGTCCATATTTCACCAATCCATATTTAAAACCTCCCTCAAAAGTCTGAAATTCAAAGTTTTCATTTTGCTGATGAGAAAGCAGGGACGCTGTGTGATTTGGCCAAGATCACAGATAATAAAATGACAATATTCAAAGGATAGACCAGAGCTTACAACTCCCCAGGCCCAGTTCCTGGACTAGTCTACTAATCTTCTCCAAGAGACATGAAAAGCGAGACAATAAGCAAAGAAAACTTAAAAGGAAAAGAAATCTTTGAAAGATGATTTTTGGAGCTTTGACTTTCAGGACACATAGAAGATACCAAGTTCTTATTCACCAGCAGTGCCCCAACCCAATCTGAACAACTATGAACCTCAACCCTCTTAGTCCTTCAACTTTAGACCATACCCTTCTCTAAGGGTTTCCAGCCCTAGCTGGACATTGGAATATACTCTGGAAAATATTAAAGCTTGAGTCAGACTAATTAAATCAGATTTCAAGTAGTTGAAATCTAAGTATCATTTAAAGAGTTCCCAAGTGATTTTAAAATATATCAGCTCATTGACTTCTGAGAATAGGATGGAGAACAAAGGCTACCAAAACCTGAGACACTCCAGCTTTGCCAGAACATTCCATACCCCAAAGCTCCCTGGCCTCTACCATCTTTCAGTAAATAATCAAGAAATTTTTATGCTAGTAGGTGCTGAGAGTACAAAAGCAATCAGCCGCAGTTTCTGCCTCCAGGGGTCTTCACCTACTAAACCAAGCCCACCTAGTGGACTGGACTCCTTGCTCAGCATATACCACCTTCCCTTTACACAGCCCTGCCCTTCCAAATTAGTCTCCATAGTCCAAGCACAGTCTGGAGGTAATCTACGGGGGATGCTGAGACAAGATGACCAATAACTTTTTTCCAGTGAGACTGCCCTTGCTGTGAGCTCTCTCAAAAGCTTGGCATCTAGCAAAACAGCCAGGCTTTCATCTTTCAATGTTATCTTTTTCCCTTCAGTGAGTCTTTGAAAGGTCAAGGCACAGTGAAGAAAGGCAATTTATTTATGACCAAGCGAATCATCAACTACTATGGAGATCCATGCGGTGTTCCTTGGTATTCATCATGTACGAGGCCTGCTGAAAATGCTGAAAACCACTTGCTTTCACGGGTCCATAAAGTGCTTGATGGTGATGTAGTGGCTGCCATAAATGGAACTGCTAAGAGCTAATGGGCTAAAGTTAAGTCTTGGCTGGAACAAGGCTTCCAACACCTGCTCCATCCTCACGACCAGCTTCCTATGCTATGCCTAAACACCATCAGAAATGAGTTTTACAGACACCTTCTTGGCTGAGTTATTCACAGATTTTTTTTCTTTCCATCCAGAAAGACCTTGACATTTGAAAAATGTTAAAAGAATTGCTAGATATAGACAATGATTCAGTAGTACAGGAGATACCAATAAAAATGTTCTTAGGGTGTCTCTGCAATTATAGATCATTTACTAGCATTTAATAAAATACTATTCCGAGGCTGGGGAGAGAGCTCAATGGTCTAAGCCTGGCAAGCTCAAGGACCCAGGTTCAAACCCTGGTACCACATGCTGTGGCCAGCCCCACACCATGCTGGCCACCGAAACTATATGGTGGTGCATGCCTGTAATCCCAGCGCTAGGGAAGCTGAGACCGGTGGATCACTATAAATCCATGCTGTATCAAATAAAAACATAAAGAAAATATTTTTAAAACAATTTTAAGGGCCAGGGGAGATGGCTCAGTGGAATAAGTGCTTCCCTGGCAAGCACAAGGGCCTGAGTTCAATCCCTGGTTCTGCAAAAAAATAAATAAATAAATAAATAAATAAATAAATAAATATATATATATATATATATATATATATATATAAAATACTGTTCTGAGTATATATACTTTAACAAAGATTTGATTTAAATTAAATTAATAGTGAATAGTGTAGTATATTCAAGAAAGTCTCATGCTAGTAGGTGCTTATGCTACAAATGAATAAAATACATGTGTAAGTAGTTAAGTTTTTAAAAGTTGAGTAATAGCATCACAAGGGCATTTTCTCTCAACCAAATCTGCCAAAATAAGAAAATAAATATATAAAAGTTTCAAGCCACAAGAAACAACAATAATCCCAGGCACAGTGGCAAATGCCTCTATAATCCTAGCACTCAGGAGAATGAGGCAGAAGAAATGCTGTGAGTTCAAGGCCATCTTTAACTACACAGCAAGGCCCTATTTCAAAAAAAGAATTAATTAAAATAAAGAAGAGGAAGAGGAGGAGAAAGGGGGGAGAATGGGAAGGAAGAAGTATAAGAAAAGTAAACAAGAGAAATAATAATAAAACAATGAAAAGCATGCTCAAAAGCCAAGCCTAAGAAACACTAATTCTCAAAACCTTTGTGACTCCAACAGAGGAAGTAGACAAGATGACCAAATACTCCTCCTCTTGAACCAGTCTTCCCAGTGCACAGGCTGAGCTGAGACAGGGATTCCTTATCTAAGAGGACATAAAGCACCAAGACCCCTTAGCATATTAAGCCTTGAATCCTAGGTTCAAGATGTTGAGCCATGAGTAACAAATAAAAAGATCCTTCCTGTACTTGGCCAATGACAGCTACTAAAGTCAAGAGGTGCCCAAAGCATTCAAACGTAGAGAGGTGCAAAGGCAGCCCAAGAACACTGGGCTCAAACAGATGAAGGAGCTGGTCCTAAACAATGATGCTGACTGGAATACCAGCATGGTGCTTTCTGAAGGCTAGAAGAGGCACAAGTATATCTACTCATTTTAAAGATGCAGGGAGAAATAAAGTATCAAAGTGAGATTACACAGGTTTTGTGGTTTGGGAGTTTTGCAAGGAGAATGATACAATATAGGACACATATTTTATAAGAATATTTTATAATGAATCACCAAAAGAATTATATATAAAGAATGCAGAAAATCTATCCACATACTAAAGACCAAAGAATCCAGCTGGAAAAAAAATAAAGAAAGAATCCAGCTGAGGGCCTGGATTGTAATATCCTGCATGAATCCAATTGAAGACCTAGAGCCCATGACAATGTCTCATGCAGGCCTGTTTCACATAGCTGCGCTGGCAAGGCCCAAAGGTCAGTGGTAGAAGCTAGAAAGTCTACGCCAGTAGGACAAAAGGTCTGTGCCAGCAGGCTGTGGGATCTGAACTAGAGCCAGGAAGCAATGCTCCAAGGAAGAACCAGAGTTCGCTCAGTAAGTACCACAGCCATCCTCAGCAACAGTGAGGTCCTGAGCTCCTCTAATGGTGAAGAAAGCTGAGTCCCATCAGGAAAACCAATGCAACAAGCTTCTTCAGGAGACTGAGCTGTGTATCACCTTCTTCTCCGGAACCAGGAAGAGAGGCTCAAGGTGAGGGCCAGTGCTCCCCCCAAAGTAAACCACAGCCACTCTCAGTGACAACAAGGTCCTGAGCTCCTGCTCTGATGAGGACAGCCAAATTCATCAGGAAAGCCAGCATGAAAAGGTCCTCCAGCAGAATAGCCTAAGAAAATCAGCTGCTCCTTAATGGCTTCCCAACACCTGCAAACAGCTTCCCTAATAACCTCCCAATAGCTTCTCTAGTTCCTCCTCTTATGCTGCTGGCAACCATCCTCAAGTGGACCTCCCACACCCAGCACTACCCTAGGTCAGTTCAACGGGGTGTAACAAGGTGACCACAAGTTTGACATGCACCACAACAGGGAAGTAAAGAAACCATAGTAAACTCATAAATTCTAAGTAATTTATGGAAGAAGAGAAGACACAAAGCTCCTCTAGTAGAGGACAGCCATGAGCACAGAAAATCTAATTTATAGCTTTACTGGCTCTGTAAAGAAAATAGTCATGATTCCCATCACACAAGTAGTGAAGCAAAGTTACACAGGGGGTAAGTGACTGGTCGGGGTCACTCTGACTACAAATAATGCAGCTGAGCTCTTCACTCATGACCACAGCACACTGCCTTTAACATGGAAGACTTGACCATAACTGGAAACAGACACTGAATATCCATATGATGTGACAAGGGGCAGGAGAAAGAGGAGAAAGAGATACAGCTAGACTGAAATCTTAGGGATTAGAGACAATTCTGTCCATCGGAAAGTTACGTGCAGACATCAACGAACAGTGCTACAAAGTTATGGCAGAATCAACACTGGGGTTCTAAGCTTGAAATTCAAAGGACAGAATCAGGATCCACCCCCAAAATTTGAAGTTAGAATAATAACAGAAAACATAAAATAATTACAGAAATGAGAATAGAACTCCACCTTTCAACCCTTGAGAAAAGCAAAGGATCTGGAAAGAGCCAAAATGAAACCATGTGCAGCCATCAAGAATGGACAGTATCTCACTGAGAATATCTTCCACCTTCAAAAGCCCAAGCCCAAGCCCAAGCCCAAGCCCAAGCCCAATGTGAAATCTTCACTTGGATGGAGACAGGAGAGTCCCAAGAGCAAAAACACCTGCCTGTCCTGCCCATCATGCTCAGCAGTAAAGGGGACAAGGTCCACCTCCACAATGTCTCTTTCTCCACTTATCAGCATCATAGTCACCATTCCACATTAGTTACTGCATCAGCCTCTGAAAACTTCGTCTACCTGCATCACCCCACAGTCATTGTACTCACACATGGCGTCTTAACCTTCCCAAAGGGCACCCAGAATGTAAGATTTTTCTGTTCAACAACTTCCTGTCTTGTCTTCCTCTCAAAGAATGTATTTCTTACCACTGGATTCCCATGAGAAGTTCCTTAAGCCACTGGGTCTATAAAGGGTTTCATATTGTAGAATAGTAGTATTATTCATTAGGTTAAATTATGGGACAAAGGCCTTCAATCCCAAACCAGACAAAGGTAAATACTATTGTTAAAGGTCAACTTAAATGAAAATTATTCATTATGTTTCTATGTTCTAATGATACAAAACAACAATTTTCTAATTGGGTAATTAATTGTGCATTAAAACTATCTAAATTGTATCAGAAATGAAAAGTAAAGATGAGATGATGAAATAAAGCAAAAAAAATCAATGGATTAGAGAAATAAGTATTGTGTGAAATATTACTAATATTACTGATAATAGTCTTACCAATCAAAATAATACATCTAAAGAATGGATACAAATGCATACAAAAAAACCCCTCAGATTCTTTTCATTAAGTTGACCAGAGATTCCATAGTAAAAAAATAAAAAGAAACATATTTCTAGCCATTAAGGAAGCAAGACATTCTAGAAAACAAGCAAGTTGCTGATGGTGGATTAAGCAGACAATGGAGATGGAGCTATGTCCCTTAAGTAACAGAGAATGTTGATTCCTATTTCAACTTGATATTCCAGAAGGAAGCTCGGCATGTGGTGTTGGTGGCACATGACTGTCAGGTTAAATAAGGCCATAAGGAGCCAGCCTTGACAAATGGGAGTCTCAATGCAGAGTCCAGCAAAGAGGGATTAAGAGAACCCAGAACAGCAGAACCACGAACATTCAATTGTACCGTATGGGCTGGAACAATACCATCATAGGATATACATGTGGGGTGAAAACAAGCGATCCTAGCCCCCAACTTCATGTAACTAACTCTCTTCCGAGCTCAGGATACTAGACAATATTCCAAGCACAGTTACCATGTGTCCCAAGAATCACACTTCTGGTTTTTCACTAAAGGGAAATGAAAATACACACCCACATAAAAACCTGCCTGCAAATGTTCACGTCACTAGTATTCACAACAGTGATATGGTGGAAACAACCCAGGTGCCCCTTCATGGGTAAATTAAGTAAGGCATGCCCATGCAATGCAACGTTACTCAGCCGTAAAAGGCATGAAATGCTGCAATATTCTTCAACATGGATGAGCTTACAAATGTAGGCTGAGTGAGAAAAGCCAATCGAATGAGCAAATCCATAAAGGCTGGTCCTCACTTGGGGTTGAGACAGCTACAGAGAAACGGAGAACAAATGCTAATACATGTAGCTTCTCTTTAGGGTGACAAAAACATCCTAAAATTGACTGTGGTGACAGTTACGTAAGTCTGTGAACGTAATGAAATCCACTGCATCATATATTTTACATGAACTAACTGTAAACAATTTATTATCCCAATAAAGCTATTCTAAATACACACACACACACACACACACACACACACACACACACACATTATTAATAGGAATCTCCTTCCACCCCTCTTAAACAGCTTGGAGCCAAATTTAACTTGATGTAGGAAAACAAGTTAACAGACTGTGTCTTACACCTCAGTCTTCTGGAATAAATCCCTCTCACTAGGCATATTACAATCTTGGGAGGCCTAAGGTAGCATTCTAAGCCCCTGTTTCACCACGGTTGCTCAGTTCTGACAGTCCTACCTTTTTCTTTCTTTTTTTTTTTTTTTTGTTCTCTTTGAAACTCATTTAATTCTCCAGCAAAATATGACCCACACTGGCTTCTATTTTCCCTCCCAACAAACTCTTCTGCTAAAAATCCACACCTAGATTCAATTCCCAGGCCCATTCTTGTTAGGCTCTTAACCAAGAATAAAAGGTTTCAAGACCCCTAGCTTTCTCTCTCTTTTATTCCAATATGACAGAAAGCCACCCTTTATCTAACAATGCTGCTTTCATTTCAGATTTTCCAATTCAACTTTTAAATTTCCCACTGTTCCTCCATTCCTGGCACTACTACCCTTGCTCTTTGGCTCGGGCTCATGGAAGGCCAGCTGGCCGTCTGCGTAGTGGGTCCTCCTGCCCAGTGTTGCCTGACTCTTCAGTTCAAGATTCATTTTTCCCTTTGCCAACTTCTCTCAACCTGGATGTCCCCCAGCTTCATCCCTCAACAGGCCACTTGCAAATTCCACATCCTGGCTTTTCTTCCTAGTGATAGCCAATCACAAGCGAGGGAAAGGACAGGTGGTGGCTACTGGGTGGTCTGTGTGACACTTGAACACCCTCTGGCCTCTCCTTAGAGGCTCCCCAGTAGTCACTAGTGCAGCGAAAGGTTCCTACCCCAGCCTGGCCAGTTCCAGCTGACAAATGCATAGAAACCTTCCACTTGCATACCCCTGATTTTGCCTCGTTGTACAAAAAAAGATAAAGGGAACAAAGATATCACAGCAATCACTGGTGAAGAAGAAAAATCTGAAGGCATGCAGAATTTTAAATATCCCATACACATCTTTACCTGGCTTGGATTCAAATTCTGACTCTGTTATTTATTAGCCACATGACTGTCTTGGTTTCCACACCATGAAAATATTATTAATAATAATAAAAACTGCTTTTAGAGATATTCTGAAGAATAAATGAGATAGTTAAATGCAAGAGCTTGAGACTGCAGTCACTTTATTAGTCCACCAGAAGCAAAATCATCTATAGGTCTTCACATGAATGACAACACAAAAATCAGAAGGGGAAGGTGCTGTTGCTATATGTGACCAGCTCCTTAAAAGGACAGAAATGGAGGACTCCTCCCTTGTTGCTAAGCAGCCTTCTGCAGGCAGAGTCCTTAGCTCTGGAAATCTGTTCTGTGTGGTTCAGCTCTGCAAAGCCTGGCAGGGGGAGATGCTCTTTCTCCGGGTTCTGCTCTTCCAGTGGGTCAGGCCAATCAGTGTTTCTCCCAAGACAAAGCCACAATCCCCGAAAGACACAGCTTTGTTGAAACCTTTGCCCATTCTGGGAGCTGCACAGCCAACCACGCCTGTGGGGCTGAAGCAAAACTCACCCTTCAGCACCCTGGAAGCACAGCATCTGCAGGCAGCTGCTGTGGCTGCAGACTTGCAGGTGACATGCAATCGATACTGTCTTTGGCAAGTTCAAGGTCAAGGGGATCAGCAGACCAGAGAAGGCGGTGATTTTAGTGTTGTTTGCATCCCCTGTCTCATCCCTTTTTACTACAAGGAAGTAAATCTCAGAGAAAAACTCTAATCTTACCCTTTTATGTGACAAGCCAACATCCCCTAGCTGGACCTTGACCTTTTGTCCAAATGCTGCCCGCCCATCTCACCTGCAGCATGCAGGTCTCCCCATTGCATGCTAATATTTTACTATGGCAGGTGTTCTGTACTCCAGGCAGCTCCTAAACACCTGCAATGACACTTGTACGCACATTTATACATTCAGCAAACATTTATTAAGAACCTACTGTGGGTCAGGCATGGTGCAAACAATACAGGAGCTCACAGGGAGCAACAGAGGTGGCTCATGATTATCAATCCCAAGATGGAAGGATGTGCTCAGACAGCCATATGCAAAGACCACGCTACAAGAGCTCCTCCTCGGGCCCCCAGTGGTTGCCAAAGCAAACAACACCTTTGAGAGACCCAAAAAGTGAGGAGGCACAGGCTACAGAGAACAGTGTGCAAAGGGACATACGTGTGCCCTGGCACACTTCAGTCCTGGCTATTCATCACAGCGCCTTTCTAAAAACTTCCCATTGAACATCTTGTATTTTGAAATTTATTGAGTTCCATCCCACTGGGCAGAAGGTCAGAAAGAACATTTCTGAATCATATTGCACTGCATTTCTACATCTTGCTAAATGTATGATCTCTCTTTCTGAAGGGTCAGAGACAGAGTCTGTGGCTCCCCGCCCTGGTGTATCCAAAGTGGGAGGCCATTCTATTCAGGTGGACATGTGTCCTCCCCATTGGTCTTAGGTCCTGCCGAGGGGGCTGTCAGGACACTCTCAGGGAAGGAAGTGACATAGCTCTCTTCTACCTGTCACACCTCTGCTGTTACTGAGGCCCAAACTCCCTCCCTCTATCTGGGCAGTTCCTGTGCCTGGCCTGCTGCTCACTGATCCTGCAGTCTGAGCTCTCAGTTGGACTTTAATTAATGCTACTCTGAGAGCTGCAACCTGTTTGCTCTTTTACTTGATCGATGTAGAGCTCTCAACTCTGTGCCTAGCACCATTCCTGGTGCCAGAGTACGGGAGCAAACAAGATGCACAGGTCCCCTCTCGTGCATCCTTCACGGCATGAAAGAGACAAGAAACAAGCAAGAACACACACAGGTAAATGAACAAGAGACACCTACAGAGGGTAAAGTTCTATGAAAAGTGAAGACAAAGCTGGTGTGTTTCAGAGTGATTCTGATAGAAGCTTCTTCCAGAAGGCTAACAAGAAAAGCCCCACCCACTAAAGGGACCTCTGAGCTGAGATCCAGGCCCATGGAAAGATGCTGCACTTAAAGAAAGGAATTATAAGACCCTAAAATGACAGGAATGTAGTCAATTTTAAGAATGGCAGGGAGAGGGGAGTGAGGTGGAAAGAGGTCACAGCAGCCAAGACAGGGAGGTGGAGCTGGTCACTGGTTAGGGTGTAGATTTTGTTCTCAATGTAATGGAAACCTAATGGAGAGTTTTAAGTAAAAGGATGACATGAGATGACGTGGTTGCTGCTGCTGCTACTGCTGCTGTTATTGCTGTTATTTTTTCATCACTCCACCAAAAATTCTCTAGCTGGGCATGGTGGGGCAGGCCTCTGGGTGGCATACAAGATGAAGCCCAGCATGGGCAACTTAGCAATTTAGTGAGACCCTATCTCAAAATAAAAAAGTGTTGAGGGTTTATCTCAATGCAAAGCCCTCGGTATTACAAAAATACAAAGTGCTCTATATTCTGACCCCATGGTATCAGGCTATTTCTGGGAAAATCTCTCCAAACTTGACCTCTGGCTTACAAACTTGAGTTTCCCCGTAGTACAATACTGCATCCCAGCATCCCAGATGCCAACAGGTTGAGGGGAGCCTTGACCAGGAGTGACTCCCCCCATCCATTTATCTAAATGCTTTATTCCAAAACCAGTATGGCCTTGTGCTTATTAGCCATGTCCCTGATTACAGAGTAAACTTCTCTTTCAACAAAACTGCAGATTCTCATTTCCTTTAAATCGGCCAGCTTGGCAGCTCGCCAGTTTCAGCACAGTAATAGATTTCCTGTGCGGCATTCGTACTTGCCGCCCTCCCCCTAGCCTGCACCCTGGACAGGCTGTTTCCAGGTTTGAGAACAGATCCATGTAGGGATCTAGGACAAAATTCCTCATGTAGAGATGGGTACATTAGAGAAGTTTTTGAATGATACAGATACTCCCAGGGGCCATCCCAGATTTTAGGAATCACAGCAGAGGTGGAAGCAAGAAAACTAGCTCTGTTTCTTGTTTGTTCTCGGTGCTGAATGCAAGGGCCTTCTCACTAAGTTACCTTGTAAAATGCTTTATATTTTCAGGCAGGGTCTCAGCAAGTTGCTCAGGCTAAGTTCCAATTTGCAGTCTTCCTGCCTCAGCCTCCTAGGATGCTGAGACTATAGGCATGCACATCTACACCTGGTGGGAAACTGTATTTTTTAAAGTACCTCTGTCAATTCTGCTATGTACCTTTACCTAGGAGCCAGAAAACTGAGGAGAAACAGGCTTATTTCTGTAAGCTCCATAAATTTTCTTTTTTAGGAAAAAAAGGCTAAGGCCTGGCCAGATAGCTCAGCACATTAAAGCACCTGCAAGCAGGCGCAGGGGAAGGTGGTTTGATCCCCCGGCCTGCCGTGCTGGCCCCACCCCCAGGGCACGCTGAGCCAGCAATTGAGACTGGGCATGGTGGTGCACACCTGTAATCCCAGCTCTTGGAAGGCTGTAAACAGACAGATCACTACAAGTCTGATCTAGTAAAGTAAAAAAATAAACATGTATCCAGGGACCAGTAGCAAAGAAGCAAGACTACATCTTTACTTATGCCTGGGCTCCTTAAAAAGACGAGGAGGTAACGAAGTGGGTGTTGTGAGTATATTCAGCCCTAACCTTCTCTGCTCAGCAAGCCATTTGAGGAAAATGTGAAGTCACTGTCCCCATGCTCAATGCTTTCAGTGGCCATAGCTCCGCAGCAGCAGCCCACAAACCCGCACGCCACATCCTCCAAGGACTCTCATGCTACACGGGTTTCCCTGGATATGACCCAGGAAGTTTAAACACGACAGCCCTGCTTCGCTAGCAAATGAGTCTGCAACACCAAATGATTAGAGTTCCTCTGTCATTCCCTCCTCTTCAGTGTCTATGAGGATGTTGGACGATGGCCTGGAAGAAGCAGGACCAAAAAAAATCTGAACAACAATTACATTGCAGGGCTGGGAAGATAGCTCGGCAGTCTAAGTGCCTGCCTAGAAAGCACAAGGACCCAGGTTTGATACCCAGTACTGGATGCCGTGCTGGCCCAAGAACCCAGGAGGCGCCTTGCAGGCCACCAAAATCAGACGTAGTGGCACACACCTGTGATCCCAGAGCTGGGGAGGCTGAGACAGGAGGACCACTACAAGTCTAAACTGCATGTGTAGCAAGACCCTGTACCAAATAAAGAGAAAGATAATAATAATAATAATAATAATAATAATAATAATAATAATACATTGCAGCCCATTTCATTGGGCAGGAGTTTATTGAGCACCTATCATGCACCAGTTTCTACCCAACATATTTTTGGCATTGTTTCATGTCATTAATCAACGCATCTCCAAAGCTTTTATTATAAATGAGGAGGCTGAGGCCCTGAAAAGGCAACGGCCCTCCCCAAGGCACACTATTGACGGCAGACAAGGAGTAAACCCACCCTGGAGTCTTAGCCAGGTGCTCCTGCCCGGGGCTCTCTTAGAATCTCATTTGTGACAGGCACTGTGTGGGAGGTGAAGATGAATCAGCCTTGTCCCCACCCTCAGGCTGCTCACAGAAGAGCAGTGGGGAGAGAAAATGGGGAGATGATTGAAGTACGCGGCTGACTGCGGTCAGTGCTGCAAAATACATGACGTGCGCTCTGCAATCAGGGAAGGGGGCAACATAAGCCCACCTCAGAATGAATTTAAGGTTTCACAAGCTGACTTCTTAGGATTTCCCAAAGGGAAAAGATAGGACAGGTTATTATTCTAGATAAATAATAAAATTAGCCAAGTTGTAGAGTGAGGAACAGGTTCAGGGAAGGGGAATGATCTAGAATGGGGTAGAACAGAACCTGGGTGGGGTGAGGTGGTTACAGCGCCTTGCAGTTCCTCCTGCCAGAGTGCTCACCCATGCTGCAGCATCTCTGAGGACTCCTGCAGCATCACGAAGACTCCTGCACAATCCTTCCAGCTTGCCTTGGTCATCATCTCCTCCAGGAGGTGTTCTCGTCCTCCCCAAGTTGGGTGCCGTGACCCTCGATGCGTTTCTTCTGTGTCTAAGATTGATGACTCTGTAGCCCCTGATACCCTGGGTTGCATCATCTGTTTGCCTTTCCTACCCGGTAGGAGATCCTTGAAATACCCTCGAGAACTTGGGTATTCATCCTCGATTTCCCCAAACCTTGATTTCTTACCACCTACTAACAGACAGCTCAGTAGGTGTTTGATGGACTAAATATTCCAAAAACAAAGCCTTAAAAGTGCAATCAACAAGGGCACAGGACCAGTCAATGGCGGAAACAATCACCTTTATGATTGTGGGACAATAAGATACCCACATCTAAAACAATGAAATTGGACTCCTGTTTCACACCATCTACAAAAATGGACTATAAATTCCTTCATACACTAAGAGCTAAAACTTTTAGCATGCAACAAAGAAGTAAATCTTTATGACTTTGGATTAGACAATGATTTCTTAGATATGACATCAAAATCACAAGCAAAAAAGAAAAAGTAAAATGAACCTCATGAACACATAAACATTTCCAAGCAGGCAAAGTGATGCACACCTGTAACTTCTGCATTCATGAGTTTGAGGCCAGCCTGGGCTACATACCAACTTAGAGTCCAGCCTGAAATACATGGGAGACTGTCTCAAAAACAAAAGAAATCCTAAATTTTTTTGTCAAAGGACATCATCAATAAAGTGAAACCCATGGAATCATAGAAAATGTTTTCAAACTGTGGCTCTGACATGAGACATATCCAGAGGGGGGAAAATAATTCCAACTAAACTATAAAAAAAATCTCAATTTTTTTAATGGCCAAAGGGGCCGGGGAGCATAGCTTGGAGACAGTGTGCGTTTGGCATGTGTAAGGCCCTGGGTTCCATCCTCAGCACTAAGAGTAAAATAAAATGGTCAAAGAATTTGAATAGACATTTGCTAGATAAGATATAAAAATCATTGACATATACATTACATGAAAAAAGTTTCCATATCATTAGCCATTAAGGAAATGTAAATCAAAATCAGAATGAGACACCACTTCATATCTACTAAGATGGCTAATTTATTTTTAAGATGGCTAAAATTTTGAAAACACCAGCCAACACCAACTGTTCAGATGATGTGGGGAAATTAGAACCCTCACTCTAGGTCTGCGGATATAGCTCGGCGGCATAAGTGCCTGTGTGGCAAGTGCAAGGTCCAGAGTTTGATCCCTGGTACTGAAAAAAAAAAAAAAAAAAAACTGAGTGTGTAAAATGTGTACCCACTGTGGACAGCAGCTTGGCAGCTGCTCATTTATAGAGTTCCCACACAATCCCACTCCTAAGTAATCCAAAGCATATGTCCCACAACTAGAAAATGATTACGTATAGCAGCATTATTCGCAACAACCAAAGAGGTAGGATGTGGAGGCCTGGAACACTCATCACCCCAGTGAATAGATAAACAAAATGTGTATGTTCATACAAGAGAATAACACTCAGCAAGCAAGAGGAATGAAGTAGACACTTGCTAAGCTACAGATACAACCTTAAAAACATCATCTGGGCTGGCCAGATAGCTCAGCAGATTAAAGCATAAGCAGATGCAGGGACTGGGGTTTGATCCCTGGCGTGCGGTGTCAGCCCCACCCTCAGAGCACCTGAGATGGCGACTGAGACTGGGCATGGTGGCGCACACCTGTAATCCTAGCACCTGGGAGGCTGAAAACAGGAGGATCACTATGAGTCCGATCTGTGTAGTGAGATGAGGCCCTGGAGACCCTGTACTAAATACATTTTAAAAAATCATATGAAGTAAAAGGAATTCAACAAAAGGCTACAGATTGTATCATTTCATATATAAGTCAAGTCCAGAATAGGCAAATCCAAAGGCAGAAATATTTGACGGATTTTATTTTGGTGCTAATGAAGATACAGTAAAATCTGATATAACCCTAAGAACACACTGAAAATCACTGCACACTTTAGTCAGGTAAATTTAATGACATACAAGTCATAGCTCAACAAGACTATTATGCAAGAAGTAAACAGAAACAAACAGCCAGGGAGATAGCTCAGTAGAATAAGCGCTTCCCTGGCAAGCTCAAGGGCCTGAGTTCAATCCCCGGTTCCGCAAAAAAAAAAAAAAACAAACAGAACTCTCCACTCAGGGCTCAGTGCTGCCCACAGTACACTGTGGCATCCTCTTCTAACACAGTTTTTCCTACCTTCGTAGGTGTATTTTTAAAACTATGTGTTGACATTTCTCCAAACATTTTCTTTTTAAAAAATAAGCTCACTATCTTCATCCCACCCAGGATTCAGGAGCAACGAATTATACTTACAGAAATTACAATGGCCCAGAAGGCAGATTTAATGATTATGGAAAACCACATTTTAACTAAGAGGGTTCATTACAATATATATTTTTAAAGCAGTGCTGAGAATGTTAATCAACATTCACAAAATTTAATCTTCTCGCTGCATGTATGATGTTTTCTACCCTAGCTGTATAAATAACCAGCGTTGCTCACCAGTACATAAAAGAAGATGGTGGAGCAGGAAGAAATACAGGACCAGGGAGCTACACAAGCATCATTCCAGGGAAGGCCACAGGGATAGACTTTAAGCGCACGGGTATGCAAAGATACAGGAGTATCCAGCCAGGTACCACAACAAGTTCTGGCCCAGTGGCTCTCAAATGCTTTTTGCCCAGTTTTAATGAGCATTTCCCTGTAATTACAGTAAATTGAAACTAATTTCTGTTTGATGATGTTTTTCAGCGACTAGGTGTGACACTCTTAGAGATCACTGAGGCTACCCTGGAGCATCGACTACAACACAGAAATTTCGGTGCCATGGAAACTATTGCTGGGAAGAAAATATGAAAACATATACCCTTGTGAAGCTTCCAAATGCGCTAAATTCAGCAGTTCTTGTTTGCGTGCTAGAGTATAATGCACGCCAATTGATCTGTTTTAGAATCCAAATGGCTTTGCTCAAAGTGCTATAGGTCCGCTGGGCAAAAAAGAGCTTCGACACTTAAAAACTGATTAAAAACTCCCTGCTATTTATAATGATGGAGAAATGTCACTGAGAATTAAATGTTTTGTCAGTGCAAAATGTGGCTGTCTGGAAAAGGCTATAGATACACACAGGGAATTAATGACAGGGTGGCTGCAAAGAATGCCTTACTCTAAGGAGCTCAAAAACAAGCTTTGTTTGGGTTTGGTTTGAATTTAACAGAAAGGTTTTCCCCTTTTTCATGCACCAGCTCCAGTAGGACAGGAGCCAAGCAAGCCAGGCACCCTGGGCCCTACCCTTCCTCTCTGCAGGGTATCCAGTTACTTCTCTGCAACCTCAGAATGAAGCCATTCTCTCTCACCCCTGGCAGATTTTCATCAGAGCTAAACTAGAAACAAACAAATGAAGCTTACTACACTGTTCAGACAGAGAATGCAAAGGGTAAAACACAAATGGCTACACTAGTCTTGGGATCCCACTTCAGGGATTCTTCTAGGTGTCAATGCAACCAGCGCAGCTAGCACAAGCCACCCAACCAGCAGCCAAGTCGCTGAACCAAAGGCCACCCAACCTTTCCTCCAGCGTGGAACTTCTCCACCTACCAAACAAAACTACTCACCTGCTGGGGCCTCCCACTGTGCCCTCACCATTGACTTAATGCAGTATGACCCATGCCTACACCCCAGGTAGGAACCCTCTCTTTGCACTGTGGTCCCTTTCTGTGCTGCTCATGCTTTTCTACAGAAATGTTCAGCCCCCTCATTAGCACGAGTGTGCTTGTGTTCTATCTCCTACTTGTTAATCACAGCACGCTTTGTTACAGAACAAAAGATACTGGCATGCTCATCTTGGTAAGCTCTAGACTCCCTTCCTCACCCCTCACCTCTTACCCTGACTGCTGATGCTTCTATAAATTTTCAGCTACTATTTTTGCATGCATTTATTGGTCAGGTATATGCCATGAAAAAGCACAAAGAAATAAAGCTAACTGGTTTTCAATTCACATTTTTACAAAAGTATAAACAGTTTCTGTTGTTTTATATTGGCATGTGAATTTATAATCTGCTTCCTCAGTAGTGCTTATGAAGCTCCTACTATGTGCCAGCCAGGCTACCAGCTGCTGAGGATTCAATGGAGACCAAGCTCAAGGCCCTGCCCATATGGCATTTCCTAGCTGACAGAAGAGACAGAGGAGACACTGGAAGGTTGGAAAATTATGTGATAAATGGTCCAACTGCAGGGATGGGAACACGCTGGGGTCAGGGGATTCTTCCCACAGGAGAGAGGACACAAAGGTCAAAAGGGTATTAGAGGATTGGGGTAAGAGGTAGAAAAAGGATGCATTATTCCGGGAGAACATCTGAGGCAACAGGATCAGTGCACAGCAATACATTGCGTATTCTTTTTTTCCCGTAATTTTATTGAGAGACAAATAGCAATGAGACAGTTTCAAATCAAATTGGTATGACTGTTTCAATAATTAATACATTGCATACTCTCTGCCTAGTGGTTATTTCTGTATAAAACGCAGATATGATATCCTATTTACAAACACTATTAGAACAAATCTCTGTATTCATTAAGAGAATGTAACTATATATCTACCCTAACCATTTTGAATACACAGACACAAAATAGACATTCATCTGTATCCCCTTTTTTGTTTAGTTTTGTCATTTGAATATTATAGGTGTGTTAACTCAGCAAAATACTCTAAAAGAGTCCCGTAGTCTATAATAGTATTGGGTCTTCTGCTTGACTGGCAGTGTCAGAGATTGTTGACCTGAGTCCCCTACAGCTCAACATAACCACATGGCTTTACTTCTTATACTTGGTTTTTATACTTTTCTGCTGGATGGTTAAGACCAAAATAAAGCAAGACCTATGCAACAAGAGTTGTAGCTTTTGGATCTAATAAGGTCAGTGAAATCCCCTCAGGATTTTTCCTGAGATCCTGTACCTCAGATTGTAGATCCTTTGTCAGTGTCAGCCATGTGGATGAGTCACAGCCATTGCTTGGCCAATGTGCTCTCTGTGAAAGCCTGAGAGAATGTTTTCTCTCCATGTGACTCTCCTTAGGCACACTCTATATCATTGATCACTTTCCTCTTTGGCCCCATAATCTCCTTGATCAGAAAATTTGGGACACTACTGAGTTACATGACATTACAGTACAAGTTCTCATATGTCCTGAGTCTTAAGTGACCTTGGAAGGCTAGGGCCAAAATGTTGGCTTTCCTTGCGGCCCTCTGTTTCTCTGATTTTGGTCTGCAAACTTAGATTGTTAACCTTCCAGAAAAGAAGCTTATTGTTATTACCATACAACCTAGGTTGTTAAGCTAAACCTTACTATGTGTCTGAATATCAAACATCTTAGGCATAACATGGAACAGGTATTGTTTATCAAGTATCTGAGTTCCTTAGATTTGCAAGATGCTCAGTAGAGCTGGACCAAAGACTGGGGGCTAGAGGGAGGGGCAGGACAAAGAAGTCTGAGCTGACTCCTGAGAGCATCATAGAAATTCCAGATACCAGAATGAAGCACTTAAAGGTGAAGGGAGATGCTGGGAGGCCAGGAGGGTGCTGGCAAGCCTTGCTACAAAGTGTAGACTTTATTCTCAGGCCATTAAGAGTCATCAGAGAGCCTTAAGCAGGAAGGGGTCTGAGAAGGTATCTGGAAAAACCAGTCTGTCTGCAATATGGACTGTGAGTTTAACGAAATATTACAGGGAGGTGAGAATGCTAATTTATGTGATCAGGGGACTGTCACTGGGGGGGAAGTATGGCAGCACACACACACACACACACACACACACACACACACAGCTCTGCAGCCATTCACACCACAATGTGTCACTGTGCTGTATGATCTTCCACAAGTCATATGAGGAAGACAGTCATATTCATCTTTGCCTGGGCCCAGTATGGTGCCTGCCACACAGCAGACAATTAATACAGGCTTGACAGTTAAATGAATGATGGTGGCCTGGGAATGGGTGGAAGGATCAACAAACAAATGACAGAGAACAAGGCCCGTGGAACATAGCAATGGAAAGATTATGAGCTGTAGAGCAAGGCTGGCTTCATTTAAATCACAGCATTTACTCATAGTACCATGCTGAACAAGGTACTTAACCACTGTGAGATTGTTTACTATTTATTGGAAGCAATAATAACATCTGTTCAGAGATTTATCATAAAGGTCAGGTGAAGTGTCATAAGTCAATTGCCAGGCAAAGGCTGGGCACAGATGGGCAGTAAACAAACTTCTTTCTGCCCCTTCAGCTTACTTTCCCCTTTCCACATGGCACTAGTATAGGGCTTCAGAAACACAGCACAAGGAGCGACACTGGGAAGTAGAGAGTCCAGAACTGCATCTGAGGCAGAGTAAAGGAAGAATTTTTTAACTGCTTGCTAATAACAAATAGACAGCCAGGGATATAGTTCAGGGGCATAAGCACCTGCTTGGCAAGTGCGAAGTCCCAAGTTCGATCCCCGGTACCAAAAAAAAAAGAAAAGAAAAACAGAACTGGCTAATTCTCATTCCAGCACCCACCAAGCCACTGAACAGCAAGATAGACAGCAAACAAGTTAAAGCATTTAGGAAGGGTGGCGTAGAAAGTAATATAAAATAACACAAAATGGTCTTCCCAATCATGCCTGACTGCATAGGAAAAGGTTCAAAATATCTGTGATATACAATTATCAACTAGAAAAATAATCCTTGATTTCGATGGAGTCGCTCTTTCTCCTGGTATCTCTGGGGATGGCTGATACCAAACGCCGTACTTTCTCCTCCTGAGTACCAGCATGTGAAAGTATGGAACGGGTCACTCCCTTGCACTAGAGGCTGCTATTTGTATTTTTTAATTTACTATTCCAGGTGGCCTCAACTGGTGGTAGCCATCCTTAATGCCCCTTATCACATCATCTATTTTGTTTGCAACTCCTTTACACTGGCTTTCAAAAGAGAATAAAATGAAATGAATAAGAGGGCTGGAGAGCAATCAAAAAGAGGAAAGCAGAGGAATCAACAATAAAGATGCGTATGACTCCTCAAAATTCAGTGTGAAAAACAAAGGGAATGACATTTCATGATATTCATGTGACAAGTGATATATATATGGCACCTCATGTAGTTCTTGTAAAAAACAGCTCAGTGAGGGAGATGCCACATTTAAATGAATGCAACACATCATTAAGAAAGAAAAGGCTGCCAATTAAAGTATGAGTAAAAAACACTTTGACTCTGGAAATGTTAAAATAGTTTTAAAAGGTATGGTTGGGAATGAAAGAAACGGGTTATTGTCATTTCCATTTTATAAGAAAACTGAAAGAGAAAGAAAGAAAGAAAGAAAGAAAGAAAGAAAGAAAGAAAGAAAGAAAGAAAGAAAATAAAAAAATTTAAAGAAAGAAAGAAAAGAAGGAAGGAAGGAAGGATGAAAGAGAGAGAGAGAGAGAAAGAAAGAAAAACTGTGCAAAGGATCACTGATCAGTGAGTGGAAGAAGTGAGGTTTGAACCCAGGAAGCCTGACATAAAAAATCCAGGCCTCTCAACACTCAATCCACTGACCACCTAGTAGCAAGTTCCCTGGAAGCTATGGAAAACATGGACATAGACTGATGCTAAAGACAGACGTAAGCTGAATTACATGAATCTCAATATCTGAGAAAGAAAAAAACTAGGTTCTCAGGGAAACCAAACATTTTCCTAATACAAACCTCAAGAATAAAGTATCTTACCAATATTATATATTGAGACCTTTAAAAACAATTAGAACGCTAATAGAAAAACCCAACCTAATAAAAACAATCTTCCATGGTCACACAGTCTAAACAGGTCACCTTTGTATAGCTTACTGGGACATACAGATAAAACATACACGTCCAAGTAGAGAATATGGTTCCTAAATTATCTTCCCTAAGTATCACTGATCTCCATCCAGCTTTTACCAGAAACTGATGTATTAGAAAGTTTAAAATACTACCCAGCAAAGAATTCTATGAGTTGATAGACCCTGCACATATTATGGTTCATATATGCATTAAGAACGCAGGACCAGCCAGGAGATGGCTCAGTGGAATAAGCACTTCCCTGGAAAGCACAAGGGTGTGAGTTTAATTCCTGGTTCCGCAAATTAAAAAAAGGAGGAGGAGGAGGAAGAAGAAGGAGGAGGAGGAAGAAGAAGGAGAAGGAGAAGGGATCGACTGCCTAGGTCCCAAAGCCAGCCAAATACCCTCTAGCTGGGCAACCTAGACGAGTTGGAATCTCTTGGTGCCTCGCTTTCTATGTCTGCAAAATGAGGAACCTAATGGATACCTCCCTCCCAGGGCTGCTATGAAAATATAATGAGACAATTCACATGAAAGAGTGAGTCTGAAAAAAAAAAAAAAAAGAGTGAGTCTGGCACATGGTGAGCACTAATGTTGGCTGATTTTATCATTTGGGTAGATTTTTTTTAAACCAGATAATTAATTTAGCGATAGTAACGCTAAGGCCCTTGGGGAGAAAAGGCAGCCCAGGTGTGAGCCACTCTGCTATTCAGACATGAGGTAGACGGCAATGTGTCAGGATGAAAAGCACCCATAGGGATAGCAAACACCTGTAAGATGCCAGTTCAGGGATTGGGGATACCTGCTGAGACAGACAGATGGGGACGAATCAAATCCAAGAATCAGGCATTTGCTCCAGTCCCAGCCCAGCACTCACCTGCCCTGCAGCTGTGGGAAGCTGGTTAACCTCTCTGTACACTGTTTATAAGGCACAGATGCCCCCATCTCTTGCAGCAGTGTCCTAACAGAGAATAATAGGTGTAAGGAGCCTGGAACGCTATATATATTTGTTACATAACACATATGCACATGAGGCCAGTCTGTCATGTTTTATTTAGGTATTTCTTTTCCTCTCTTGAAAAGGCAATCTATAAGGATGTTTGTTTTCTGTTTTACCAAAAATATCTATTTCTTATGAAAATATGAAGCAGACCTGACTTTCTCAGGGATACAGAATTATGCCTATAAAGCAACTTTCCACTTTAATTGTAATGCATTCACCCATCTTTAAATATCCCAGCAAAACAGTATCATTGCAGAAAAGTTAGACAATACAGATAAATCAGAGAGAAAAAAAAGCATTGCTCCATAATCCCACCATACAGAGATAAACACACACACAAGATGTTGGTGTCAGCCCTGCCAGAATATTTTTCTCTGCAAATTCACATCTGTATGCATATCTCTTTTTTGGCTGAACCAGGGATTGAACTCAGACCTTTGGGCTTGCCCGGGAAGCGCTTATTCTACTGAGCCATCTCCCCGGCTGTATGCATATCTCTTTTTAATGCGTCCACACATGAAAGACTGAGAACTCCATGTCGCTCATCTGCACTGATCTTTGCAAGGAGCAAAATATATAAATACTTCCCAAGAACTTTTGTGTATGTACTTATTTAGCAGAAGCAAATAAGTTTAAAAAAAATTTATTTAAACATACTATCCCAAGGCAGGCAGCCGCTCCAAGATGTATCACTCTCCTCGTAACCGACATCACATAACAGGTACCAGAAAGACGAAGCACACAAACACTCACAGATAGATGCTCAGGCAGAACAAACCCAATAGACATGCATGCACGCAAGCTACACAAGTGACTGAATGTGTCAGTATGCTCGGGCCACTCCATCTTTTTAACCAGTAGGTGGCTCTGACACACTGGGAACCCCTTCACTTGCCCCTCGTACACACATACACACCCATAAGAGTTTTGCCAAATAGAAAATTTTTCAAGCCACATCCCCATCCTCCTAGCCTTGGGTGACGGCAGACTCAGACCACATTTCTGAGTAATAATGATGGGTTCTGGAGTCTTCAAGAGCGGGTACAGGCTTGCTTACCCACCCTCCCACCCCTACCCTCGACCTCACTTCAACCCCGGGCTGCCACCTCCTCCCACCAGCAGGTTTTGCTGAAGAGCCAATTCCTTCCTTCCACTCCAGTGAGCCCAGGTCCCTTCCAGAGACCAGCGTGAACTTGGGACTGATTGTTATTTGCCATGTCCGAGTGATACGGGCCGCCCCACTCAAGGGCATCTGTATGGCCAGGGAGTGCTCACACATTTTAGTCATTTCCTTTGAAAGCAACTGCTCTTGTAAAGAGTAAAAGCATGGTAAGGAGCATACAATAAATGCTATGGGTTACAAAGAGAGAGAAGGAATAGAGATCAAAGGAGCAGGTGGAATGAAGGCTATTTCTGCAAATCGAACAAGGGAAAGGGCGGATGGATGGTGTGGATGGGGGCCACAAGTCAGACAGGCTACCATATCTCCTCGCTTCATTTATAGTGACAAATAAAAAGTAATATTTCTTGCTGCTAATAGGATCCTGCTGCACCGACCAAATGCTCCTAGGCTGGACATCATAAGATTGTTCACAAACAAT
Source organism: Octodon degus (assembly GCF_000260255.1). Taxonomy (NCBI): domain Eukaryota; kingdom Metazoa; phylum Chordata; class Mammalia; order Rodentia; family Octodontidae; genus Octodon; species Octodon degus. Next base: position 15,220,100 of record NW_004524594.1, read on the forward strand.
GGCCACAGGCAAGGTGACATGAGGTAGCAGATCTGTCATGTAATGGCTTCGAATGCATAATCATTGCCCAAGTAGCTGATATAAACCACCCTTCATAAAGACCTGCAATGACCACTTCCCCTCCCAAAGGGAAAGACACAGAAGTGAACTTCGGGAGGATGGGCTCAGAATATAGATGAACACAAATGTGACACCCCCTTGCCCCCCCCCAAAAGGCCAAAAACAGCAGTGTCAGGACTACCTGGGTAAAGTTCAGCATTCTTTTATACTATTATCATTCAAGTTGCTAGAGAGATGAAATAAACGCTGCACTAAAACCCCAATTCCCAAATTCATAAATACAGCCCATTGGAAAAGCCCATCTCAAGGCAGCTGGCGATGGCAATCAAAACTCTTTAGAATTAGAAAAAGCAGCATAAGTAATACACATATTCAAAACCTTCAGACTCCTTGTCTTGAGACTTCTACCAGCCCAGCTGTCACTGTTGAGCACCACTGGTTCCCAAATTCTCAGACTTGGGCTCTCTAGTTCATTCTGTGCCTTCCCTCAAATCTGCACAGACCTTCCCATAAGGACAGAAGTTCCAGCCCAGGGATCACCTGGAATTCTCATCCTGACTACAGCAACACCTGTCACAATCATCTGTAGAGAGGGCACCTGGGTAGGGACCACCACCTTTTTCTTCCTCCTCAGACCCCTCTCTCTGCAGTTGTGCGTTCTCTGAATACTGTTGGTCCTGCAACCAAAGAGAACCCTCTTATTCTCAAGTTCCGCTCTGTGTGAAGCACCATCTGTAACCACCTAAGACAGACCAGCTTTGAAGAAGCCCCCTGGATTACCTCATCTCCCTGTGCAGCCAACCTTGCCTCACTAAACTGAGCCTTCCTATGACTCCAGGTTTCTCCTAGAGTCCATCTGGATTCCTTCCTAATTAAGATTCTTTGCTGACTCATCTAGAGCTATCTTTGATCCCCTATGACCTACAGCTATCCAATCACCCAAATTAATGTGCTTAGCTTCAGTCTGGCTCCTAACATTTGCAGAACCTGGGGAAAATGCACAAACGGTGGCTCAGGCATCATAAATGTAAATAATTAAAGGTTATGAATCAAAACTATTAGGGTCGGTCAAATAGCTCAGCAGATTAAAGCACCTGCTTAGGTAGATGCAGGGGCCGGGGTTCTATCACCAGCATGCTGTGCTGGCTCCACCTCCGGGGTGCTGGGATGCTGATTGAGACTGGGCACGGTGGCATGGGCCTTTAATCCCAGCTCTTGGAAGGCTGAAAACAGGCAGATCACTATGAGTCGCATCTATGTAGTGAGACCCTGTACATTTTATTTAATAATTAGGTTGTTTGGGTTTTTTTTTTACTAAAAATACCCAAAAAACAAAACCTAATTATTAAATAAGGGATATTCTGGCCTACCTTGAGGTGGTTCCTCCTTAATGAACTGGGAGTCAAACTCCAAACATAGAATTCTCACTTTGGCCTTTGGCCTTGGCCCTCAACTGGCCCCATGATTTTTTGTTACCTCCAGCTCCACCCCACATCACAAGGGCTCACTCTCAATAATAGAAAGGACAGGGCTGGAGAGATAGCTCAGTGGTCTAAGTGCCTGGCAAGCACAAGGACTGGGATTTGTTCCCTGGTACCACATTCTGTGTTGGCCCCAGAATTCTAGGGCACACCCTGCTGGACACAGAAGCCAGACATGGTGGTGCACACCTGTAATCCCAGCACTGGAGAGGCTGAGACAGAAGGATCACTACAAGTCCAAGCTGCATGCATAGCAAGACCCTGTACAAATTTAAAAAAATTTTAGAAATTAATTTAAAAAAATAGAGAGGACCAAGTGATCTACATCATCCAGTAAGATCACTCCTTATCCTTGGCCCCTGACCTTCACTTGCACATGCAGGTCCCTCTATCCTAGCCTCCTCAGATAGCCACTTCTTTGTCATCCCTTTGGAGGGAGGGATGTGGTGTGTGGGGGGGTCTGCTTTCTGAAACAGAGAATGAGGCCCATACAAGCCACGGAAGCAGAAATGGACAGGAAATTCCAGGGACCAGGGTACCCAGAGCATAGCATAGGTTCTCGGCCCTAGAGGGACATACAAAGTACAGAGGGATAATGCAGGACCTTTAATGCCTAGATCAAAAGATGACACTCATTTTTGTGAGAATGTCTTATTCTTTCAAACCCTAGGACTGAGGATGCCACTACGCCTATGATGTCTTCCCTGACCAATATCCACTTCCCCCACTCAATCCAGTAGACTCTATAAATGCTGCAGAAGTACCCTAAGGAGCATGGATGACTCATATTCATCTCCTTACAGAGATGGATGACTAGGAGTCCTTTCTTCCAGTACAGACTTCAATCTTTGAAGGCTACGACCATGTTGAACTGAAATACCATAAAATTCTGGGTTCTTTCATGAAATATGTGCAAAGCAGGGCTTTGGGCTAAGAAGCCTGTTGAGTTACAGCTCGCCTTGGCTGAGAGGTCCGGATCCTTCCATAGTAGGATGTGAAAACCTACCTCTTTTGTGGCCTCAGGTTTAATGGAGCTCCACGGGGCAAAACCATTCAACAGGAGCCAAAACTTTTCTATCTTGTACCATATGCAAACTGCCAGTTCTGCCAGCTCAAGCCCACTGCCCACCACCAGGCTCTCGAAGAGAAGGGCAAAAGGTTATTGGGAAGCTTCAGCATTCATTGGGAGGTACAAGAAAATTACGAGCAAGCTTCAGTCAACACATCCTTCTCTGCCAGCCCTGAAAAGGGGCTGACCCTAACCCTAACCATAACCATACCCCTCACTTCAAAGACTAAAAATCCTCAGCAAAGAAGAACTCAGAGAACTCTCAGCAATGTCCCACAACCAGTCAGCAAGTGTGTGTTTACCAACTTAGAAAGCCCTAATATCCAACTACATTGTCCGGTAAGACCCCTCCTTATCCTTGGTCCTGGACTCCCAACACACACACTAGAGCAGCTTTGAGAAAATGAGAGGAGTAAAAAGCAGAAGCAAAGCCAGTTACATGTCTGTCTTCCTCAGCACCCATTCTAAGACCAAAGGAGATCAGAGCTGGGGCTGAGGAGAAGTTCTAGATTGGATGGCTGCCTTAAATTAAATTGGGTTTTGATATCTCAAAGTATCTAATGTATTGGACTGACATTTTCAATACAACAAGAGACTTTTCGTGTGTGATCTGAGAGGGGCTAGAAAAGCTAAGGGATTAGAAAAGAAGGACATAAGAAAGAGTAAAGTGGCCTCCTCCATATGCCTTGCCAAGTTCAACATGTTCAATAAGCCAATTATACTTTCATTAACGCATGCATATACCTGGCAGCTAAGACATACTGCCCATTATGACATTCTCATGACCTCCACCTCTAACACAGCATCAGCTGCCCTTGGGCAGAAAATAAATTAGGTCATCAATTTTAGTTTTCCAAGACTGGGAAAGTCATTTTGTTCCCTGCTCAAATTACAAGTCACCTCAATTAAACTGACTCTAGTTTCTCCTCTCTCCATTTTCAACCCACATACATCACGAGGGCTATCAGCCAACTGAACAGGAGTTTCCTCGGCTAATAACTGAATACCTTTTGCGCCTCTCTAATTTACTGATCTGGCTTACCTATAAGATGACATCACTATCATGTCCACCATTCGCAGATTGGGCCACTTGTGAACTAACTGGTGAGTGTTTCCTGCTCAGACAATACCAAATGAGAGTGTTTCGCCGAACACATTTGTCTGGAAGACCTGTGTGAAACTTTTTCCATCTCTTCCTAGCATAATCTAGCAGAATAAACCCTGAAAAGATAGCATGGAATTAACCAAGAGCCCGAGGACCTCTGATTCTTCCAGAACTTTCTGTACATTTAGTAGAACATGCCCTTAGAAGGTCCACATTTTGAATAACTTTCCTAGCTGCCCCTAAACTATGCAAAAACTTTCTACTGAGGAAATACAGCATTTTCTGTGATTCTAACAGAACCACATTGAAAAATCCAACACCACAGGTCAAATAAGAAACTGACACTGAAAGGTGTATATATTTGATTACTTTAATCCTTATAGAAAGCCTATCTGATCATCTCTAGCCCACAGGTATATTGCCCTTTCCTGACTTTCTAAAGCAATAATATCCAAAAGTATTGCTCTCAATGATGGAAATATTTTACATCTGCATTATCCAATGTGGCAGCCATTAGCTATAAAAAGCTGGTGAGCACTTGAAATGTGTCTTGTGCAATTAAAACACTCAATTCTGGCCAGCCATATAGCTCAGTGGACTAAAGCACCTGCTTAGGCAGAGCACAGCAGCTAGGGTTCGATCCCCAGCATGCTGTGCTGGCCTCGCCTCTGGTGCACACTGAGACTGGGTGTGATGGCACATGCCTGTAATCCCAGCACTTGGGAGGCTGAAAACAGGAGAATCACTACTAGTCCGATCTACATAGTGAGACCCTATAGACCCTCTACTAAATACACAAAAAATTAAAAATTTAAAAAAACCACCCAATTCATTCTATTTAAGCTTAAATAGTTATCACACATGACCATGGCTGTTGGACAGTACAGTTCCACGGCGTTTGTCATTGATGGCATTTGTTATTGAAAGAACCCTATTGGAAAATGACTTCTATAGCTAACCAAGCTCTCTGGCAAACTAAGGAGCAATCACTGAACCTTTATTTTGCCAAATGGTTTTAAAACTTTTTAGGCAACAAATCTTCTTCATCCTATTCTCCTTTCTTTTCAAAATGCATGACTTCAGTGATAATGCCACTTCTAGGGACATTAGGATGGATGTCTTCATAAAATGGCTTAAGACAAAGATACAGTATACCCACATACCTCCTTAAACAGCATCCACTGAGCATAATTTAATCTTTCCCACAGGCCTCAGGGTCATTGTTATGAACACAGGCTATCAGACTCAGAAGAAATATATCAATTACTATAATGCACCTAAATGTAATGAAGTTCTCCAGGTCACCGAGCTCGGTGGGAATATTTAAACCTACCCCGGGCACAAGTTTTTATAGCTTTCTGTCATATCTGTTGCCTACCTATTAATGTCAGGCTCCATTACTGTCAAGCTGTCTGTCTCTGTTTATTTATTGCCTACCTTGTTTGGAAAAGGTGGGTAGTTGTGTCTAAGACAGCCTAGCCTATCTCTCTCCCCGTTCATTTGCTGCCTTTGATTTGCTGACTTTAAGCTTCTAGAAGTCCAGTTAGTCAGAAGTGTTTGTAAAGGAAGACTAGTTAAAGCATAAACAGAGAAGCAAAGAGTTATCAGCAAGCTTAAATGCTAACACAAGGCCCGTTCGTCAACTGAGCCTCCTCTGATTATTTTGTGGTTACACAAAGAGAACTTGCATTTAGGCTGCTTGTGGGGAGACTATGTCTTAGTTTCCTTCTGGAAAGCAGTGATTCTTGTGCTTCATTTTTAACTTTTTACTCAGTATTACTTGTTCTCCCAAATAGAATATACATATTATGGTAACAGAGGAATAAAAGTCTAGTTGAACAGAGGGGAAAAAGAATATATTATTCTTTAAAAAAATACACTATTCTTATTTTACCTAACACTATTCATCTAGAAAGCACCGACTATGTTGGGTGATGCAGGGTGAATTACTAATGTGTTTTCCTTTCGATTTTATTTTCGTATAGCTTATGCATAATAAAAATGGTCTTCAAAGTTAAATACTGCTCTAAGCAGAAACTGCAGATGCTCAACAATGACTAAGTATTGATATTTCTTAGCTATTTTTATCCAGTTTGTTAGGAATTCAAAATGAAACTTAATCCTCTTAGCTAGATACCATTATATTCATAATGTGATCAGATAGCTATCATCTCCTGACAGTTCTTGCTATGAGCCCACAAAAGTGACCCAAAAAGATTCTAGATTTCTCCAACCACCGACTAAAGTGGTGAAAATGAACCCAACACTGTAGCAGCATTTTTTTAGCATCCTTGAGGATAAGGTAACTGCTGATAAGGTATCTCTGGTTCTCCATACTACATTTCTACTAACATAGCCTGAGAGAATCAGGTTTTTAAGGCAGCAGCATCACACCACTGGCTGATATTTAAACTTACAGCCGCAATACCAGGTCGATGAATGGAGTGGACGGAGCAAGCTCCTATAGAGCCTTCCTTCTCAAGTCTTAGTTTAATAATTACTACTTTCTATTCGCTAATCTTGCCAGTCATCCTAAGAGTTGGAGAACGCTGAAACTAAACACTCCCCCAAAATATTTAGAAACCCCCATGTTTGGATCTGATCCTTCCAGAAACAATACGACTCCATGAAATCTCAACTTGTCCTGGCTCTGGACTTCACCGGCGCTCTTGGTACCTCACGTGCATCCTCTATCTTGCAGCATTTGTGAGGATCCAACTTTGGCCTGAAAGAGCATTGCTACGCTATCTGAGCCACAGAGAATGTGTATGGCTTCCCAGGAAATAATCAGATTCATCCAAGGAATCTTACAAGTGGAGTCTGACTAGAAATGTTCCTTTCTAAGCTTCAGCATGGATATGTTCTAGCCATGAGTGAGTTACCAGAACAGGCAATAGGAATTATACCAGTGTGAGGGAAAACTCCCACCTCATGAAGAGATTAATTGGGGGTATTGGCTCCAACTTGCACCACTGACCTAGGCCTCCAGGTCCTGAAAAGCAGAAAGATCCACAATGACCAAGGCTGGGGGAACATACAGAGAGGGCTAAAGGGACCTCACATGGAATGCCTTGTGAGATGAACGAGGAGTAAGAGGCTGTTACAGCTTGCATCTAGATGTGCCCCCAAAGCCTCAGGCAGTTGGGGCTTTCTGGAGGTTGCTGAATCTAGCGTGTGTGCTTCTGGGATCAAGGGGGTGATGCTGGGATTGATTCATGATGCAAAGCTAAGATTAAGGCTGCCCCACCCTGGGTTAGAGTGCTGCTCACCCACAGGATGGGTAGCCTGGACAGGACAGATAGAGGGTCGTCGCTTGTCACTTGTAGCTTGCTGCTTGCTGCCTTCTGCCTGCCATGAACTGTTCCCCCTCTGCAATGCCCCACTGACAAGCTACCCTGCCTTAGTGTCAGCCAACTATGAACTGCAACTTCTACAAACTATGAACCAAATAAACCTTTCCTCCTTCACCTTTGGGGGTCAGGGATTTTTGTCTCAGCAATGAGAAAAGTAACTCAGACAGAATCAAAACTAATACATTAAGAGTGTCTTAGTCACTTTTTCACTGCTGGACAAAATACCTGACACCTGAAACTTAACACAATCGAAGGCCCTAGCAGAGGGCAGCCACTCAAGCCATTGCAGTGGGAAGTAGAGACAGAAGGGAGGAGCCAGGGAGAAGAATACAGCTTTTCGGGTCACATCCCCAGTGACCCTCTCCAGCCAGGGCCCAAATTGTACAGCAGTACATTCAGCTACTGAACTCATCGCTGGATGAATCCACCAGTACTGTAGAGCCCCCATCATAGGATTACCTTACAAATGCATGAGACTTTGCTCTTGGAATTTAGACCCAAATCCTAGCAACCACTACAAGATTTCTAGCACAACAAAGACAACAACTTTGCATTGCACATCAGGGGATGCTGTGATGGACGGCTCCCTTTTCTTGTTTTTACCCATTTTTCACATGTGCTCTGAAGAGAAGGGCAAGAGAGTGAAGGGATTATCCATCTCAGAAAGCTTGGTGAATAACGACTCTTCTGTAAGCCCACGGAGTTTGGAGGCATGTTATTTTGTTTACTTTGGGTGAAAGGGCATCTTCCATTATATTGTGATCTTTGATTTTTCAAATAGCATGGCACAATGGGAAAACACAGCTTTTGGTCAGGCAGACGGAGGGTCCTAATTCTAGATACATCATCTTGGCCAAATTTCTTGACTTCTTGGCTTAGCTTCTTCACCTTAGATTCTCTCATAATCTCTCATAATTATTGAGGTCAATGTATAAAACATACCTAGGGTATGATAGGCACTCAATAAGTGATACTAATTGCTCTTAAGCCCTAGAAGAACACCAGCAAGGCCTACAAGAGTGGAAAGGAAGCAGAAGTGGCTGTTTTGGAATTTGTCCAAAGAGGTGGAGAGCTTTGCCTTTCGAGGTGTATTTCAGATTATTCAATTCAGTTCCATGAGTTGGGGTACAGTTCGGAGAGGAGCTCAGTCCACATCTGCTGAAGCATGTCTAACAAACCACAGAAAGGAGGATGAGAAGTGTCACAATGAGACACTTCTGTCTTCTGTCTTCCAGATAAGATCTGAGTAACCCTTCAGCTAAAAAGCAAACAAATTAACTCAAAGTGGAGAGTGGGCAGAATTTAATGTCATTTATACACAATGATAAATTTGCCACAGTATACGCAATAAATAGAAATAATCAAGGAGAAAATGGCCATATGTTAGAGAAATTTCCAGAAAATAAACCTGCTTCTTTTTATGTGAGTATGGATGCTTACAAATATATCCAAATTTGCTGTTTATGTTGGCCCCTTATAAATTTCTGAGATTCAGGCCCATAATATTTTATGCCTTCTCTGAGGCAATATCCACTTTTAGCTCTGTAAAACCTACTTGTACCAGGATCCCAAGCTTTCCCCAAGCTATGAACTCAGAGAGAGAGAGAGAGAGAGAGAGAGAGAGAGAGAGAGAGAGAGAGAGAGAGAAATGCTCACATCTTCATCCACTTTGAATGCTCAGTGGTACAAAGTGGTCCTTATAAAGGCAAGGGCTAAATAAATGGAGGAAAGAAAACCTAATGGTCTATCTACAAACGTGTGTGTGTGTGTGTGTGTGCCTGTGTGTTCCAATGATATCATTTAATTATTGCAACTGGCCTGCATAGGGTAGTGGAGTTCCTTGAGGACAGTGAAGAGTAATGGAAGTCTGGAGCCAGGACACAGGGTAGGTTTGGGGCCCAATGCCAAGAACTCCTCAGATTTTCTTGTGGGAATGGCCAACCACTGTGGCCATGGAAAGCCATAGCTACGTCCCCAGTAAGATTAAAGAATTCTTGGAAATCTCACTGCCGGTCACAGATGAGGTCCAATTTCCTTGTCATGCCATCAAGGACACTGGACTATCTCTGGTTCTTCAGGAAGGCAGCTAGTTCTATATTCCTGAAGGTTAGAAGCTCCTGCTTGGAGAGGTTTATAGATGCTGTAATCTATCTGGCACACTTCTGGAAACCAGCAAGCAGGTACCTGACCTACCTCTTGGCCTGTGGGACAGGAGCTTTGTGCAGTGTCATGCAGAGTGAAGGACCATCTGCTGTGACTTTGGGACAGTGCAGAGGGCTCTCCTGAAGGTCTTCCTAGGATAGCTTATTGACTACAACTGGAGCAAACACCTCTACTTGTCATTTTCATTCCAAGAGGTTATATGACAGGGGATTTTTCTTATGTTTGTTTTCCTTCATTTTCCAGATAAGTGTTTGAGGTTAAATGTAATAAGCTGTTCAGTTACAGCTGAATATGATCAAACTCCCGTGACCTTTGTGATCTTCATCTGAGGAAAAACTAGAAGCATCCCAGGGAGACATGCAAACATCAAGCCACTGAAGCAGCTTACAAACAGCTCTTGGCAAAAGAAAACAGTGAGGCTGGGCCATGGGCTGGCTGGAAGAAAGGTGCCTGTGTGTGCTTTCTGCAGCGAGCTCCTGAGTTTTGTTTTCTCTTTTTTTGTCTTATCTTTTATTTTTATTTGTTTTGAGACAGGATCTTGCTATGGAGCACAGGCTGGTCTTGAACTCATGTATGTAGCCCAGTCTGGCCTCAGATTCATGGTGATCCTCCCGCCTTAGCCTCCTGTGCATTGGGATTATAAGCATGTGCTACCACACCAGAACCTGGGAGTTTTAAAAACTGGTGAATCACCCAGGTATGTAGGACTTATCTTTAACTTTGTGTTATTTTTGCACAAATTTGCTACTGTCTTTTTTCTTTCTTCTTTCTTTCTTTCTTTCTTTCTTTCTTTCTTTCTTTCTTTCTTTCTTTCTTTTTCTTTTTTAGATCCAGAATCCCATCTGATAAAATGTTCCATAGTCATCTGGCTACCTTGGAGCAGGCAGGGACTGTATCCTCCCAAGCTACCTAATGTCTGTGATTTTGGGGGAAGGAAGATGTGACCCAGGGGTCAGAGCGGGTGGCCAGAAGGTGATGTCAAAAGCACCAGCCAAAGGCATCTGAGGACACTGGCAAATGCATGCCAGGGGAAAATGGGGCTTGGTAGCTTCATTATTGCCAACAATAGACTCAGACAAAAGGGGTCATTTCTATATTTCTTGATAGGAATTTAGAGGTATAGGATAAAGAATAAATAACTCCTCTTTTGCATTGTAACTCTTGGATGACATCAGTGGCATCATTTACTTGGCTCTGCCTCTACCTTGCTAGCCTTCTGAAGAGTATTTTAGTTAATAAGTGACAGGATGGAGATAGAGCTCAGTGGTAGAACACTTGCCTAGCATGTGCAAGGCCCTGGATTCGATCCCAGCAACACACACACACACACACACACACACACACACACACTCCTCTTCTGCTGTTCAAAGCTGTCACTCAATTCAGCATTACCGACATCAAAACATGAGCTTCAGAAAGGAGAGAGGAATTAGGATCTCTTTTGCAAAAACAACCTCTAGAGATTACATACAGTCCACATGTTGAAAAGCAAATGTCGGGAGAAGCCGGCACCGCCTGACTGAAAGCGTGAGTAAAGTGGTGCTGCTGTTTCCCGGCCCAGTGGCCTCGGTTCGCCTAAAGCAGAAATGAAGATCACGAGGCAGAAACACGCAAAGAAGCATCTTGGCTTCTTTCGGAACAATTTTGGTGTCCGAGAGCCGTACCAGATTCTGCTGGACGGCACTTTCTGTCAGGCGGCGCTGCGGGGCCGCATCCAGCTGCGGGAGCAGCTGCCCCGTTACCTGATGGGGGAGACACAGCTTTGCAC
>NW_004524594.1:15231493-15238978 GCF_000260255.1 Octodon degus
AGAGAAAAAGAAAAAGACGCAAGAAAATAAGTGGCCCTAATCCTCTCAGTTGTTTGAAGAAAAAGAAAAAAGCGCAAGACACAAAATCTCCTGCTTCTGAAAAGAAGAGCAAAAGAAAAAGAGTAAGGATCCGGAACAGATCCTCCTCTGCAGTACCTTCTGAGAAACAGAACCCTGAAGGATAGAGAGTGCTTTGGAGACTTCCAGCAGCATTCAGGCGTGAGAAGTGGATTTGTGATTAAGACTGTAGCATATTTATGACAGAAGTTTATGACTAAACTTATTTTTGTAAATGAATATTGACCTTTATACTTTTGTGTAAAATAAAAAGAATGGTTGGGTTTCGGGAAAAAAAAAAAAAAAAAAGCAAATGTTCCCCAAAGTTTCTTGGTTTAAACTTTCCATTATATGATAACAGTATATGTTTGTTGTTGACATCTTTGGGGAGGGGAGAATAAGATGTTAGAAGGAAACAAACAAACAAAAAAACCCTAAAAGTCCCACTACTCACAAGCAATAACTGTTACGTTTTATTCCAAGCTAAAATCAAAGTTGAGTTCCATTGTGTTTTCAGTAAAACCCAAAATTAATTGCATCTGTAAAACCTGAAGTCTCATTCTTTGGTTCTGAACATTCACATTGCTAAACATGAGCAGAGGTGGATGACTAGGAAAAAACTGTGGAGTTACTGAAAAGGAAAAAGAAAATGGAGCTCCATGAGGATTCTTAGGGGGGACCAAGTTGCTTCCTTTGAAAATGGCTTTCAAAGGTTGCGTTCATAAATTCAAATTACTTGAATGTGGCTGTTACAGAGGAGGAATTTCAGAAATGCAAACCTTGGGAATCTACAAAGGTCTTATCTTTCCTCTGAGCAGGCATTTCCTGAAGTTCACAAAAAAAAAAGGGACAAATGGGGAACCACAAGAAAGCACTTGCCTGCATTCCGACATTCCAGCACCAAGGAAGAACACTGGGAAAACAAGAGCCTGAAAGATGTCAAGCTGGGCCTAGAGAACGGCGGCAGCGTGAGCAACATCTGATTCAAACTATCCTTATTACAGCCCTGCAACTCCTTAACTGCAAATAACTCACACCATGGCGCTGTCTGGTAACAATCTGACATGAAAACATCTTCATGTCAACGGAGATGCCAAAAACGACATCTCATGTCAGCTCTGTAGAGAAGTCTACATGTCTTGCCACCACAGCATGGGAGCAGATTGTAAAAGGTAAACACAGGCAGGGCTGCAGATGAGGCTTGGTGACAGGAAGGGGATGCGGCTCTGGTCCTTGTGTTCTGAGAAGCTATGAGAGCTGCCGCACAGAGAACATCTATCAGCCGGTGGCTGCTTCAGAAATTTCTCCAAAGAAGGCTTCCTCAGATGTTGTTCTTTTTTAAGTATAAATTATTAAACAAAAGCAGCTGCTAGAAGATGATCTTTTTGTCCTGTGATTATACTTAAGTTTCATACAGAGACAGAGAGGAGCACCATCTAGGACTGCAGGCATGCTCCTCCATGTCTCCAGCTCTGGTCCATGGGACTCCTCTGCCTTCAGTGCTTATCCTCAATCTGTCCACCCAGCCAGCCTCCCATCTACCAGCAAGTGCTCTGCAAATCCCTTTTTAATTACCTCCTTTGCCACCCTCCCCCGCCCCCCGCCCCCAGAAGACCTGGATATTTCTTCCCTTTGAGTTCTTGTAGCATCTTCTGCACACTTCTATGACCTCATTTCATGCTCTCATTTATTCAACCACACAGTTATTGGGTCTCTAATATTTGCTGAGAGTTATTCTAGGTTCTGGCATAAACACAAAATCTCTGACATCCTGCAGTTTATATCTAGAGAAAAACACAAGCCATACCATGAAATGTAACATGGTAGAACTAAAGATTCATGCTACTAAGAAAAAGTAATGGAGAAGTTGCTAAAATTACTGTATGTCCATGTACACATACACATAAAAAATATATATATGGATGGATGGATGGACGGACAGATGGACAAACTGATGGATGAGTGGGTGAATAGAACAGGCATGGACACCTGTTATTCAGCTTTCCATCACTGTGACAAAATACCTGAGCTAATCAACTTTAAAAGGAAGAAATGTTTATTATGCTTCATGATTCTGGAGGGTGCAGTCCATGCTTTCTTGCTCCCATCACTCTGGGCCTGTGGCAGCATCGAGATCAAGGCAGACCAGAGGGTAGAAAAGGGCTCATTATCTCATGGCAGCCAGGAAAAAAGGAAAGATAGAAGTGACTAATCTATTAATATTCCCCTTGAAAGGTATGACCCAGTGCCTTACCTCCCCTCCGCCCCCCCAAGTAGGCTCTACTTCCTAAGGTTCCACTACCTCTTGATGGGTTTTAGAGGCAAGAGTGATGGCGGTGGTGATGGCACAGCAGAGAAGCAGAAATAGGGGGAGGGAAAGCCTTTATTAACTGTAAACACATGGGGAGGACAAAGGGCAGGTGGATGGGCAGATCCACTGACCTGAGCCAGGGAGCCTGAGACTTCATGGGCTTTTGCAGGGGGCGGAGTTTGAGGGGCGGGTTTAGTGACATATAGGGAGCTGATTGGGGCTCCCTTGTGTGGGCGGGAAAGGTCAAAGGCAGTTGTACCCAGGGCTGGAGTGGGGAAGGAGGAGGAAGTGGTCATTGGCAAGATAAACTGTTGTTTTTAGGGCTTCAGCCATATCAGAGGACCACCATAATAATTCAGCAATTTATACTAGGGCCATAACCTATCACTTCTCATCAGGCTTGTGACCAATTCTTTAAAACATGGCCTTTGTAGGACATTTAAGATCCAAACCATAACAAGCAATCTAAGTACCACAGAGGTATTTTAGAGAATATCTTTCATATCCTTAAAAAATGTGAAATCATTCATTCGTGCAGCGGTCCTGATCTGTGTTCACCATTACCACCATTCCCATCACCATTCTCAGAGAGTCACGTCGGCACCAACACCAGCATGACACTTATCTTCTTGCCCTTGCCATCCCAGACCTTTTGCTCCAGGACAACAGATGCACTCCCAGGTTCCTCCTGCCTTGGATATTCCCTCTCCACACACACTAGGCCAAGCATCTTGTCCTTTAACACAGAATTGAAGTTTCCTCTCCTCTTTCCCTGACAAGACTATGCTGCCACAAGAAGCTTGCTGTGGAAGATTCCTATCACAGCACTTTCCACACATGTCTTCCTCCCCTATTGTGGTAACCAAATTACCAGAGAGTCCACAAGGACACTTGCCCCCTGGTACCCATGCCCGCCTATAGTATCCTTCTTTATTAAATCAGAGCTGAGATACAAGGCCAATAAAATAAAGCAAAAGTGAAGGTGTTTAGTTTCTGAGGCTAGGTCACTAAAGGAACTGCCTGGCCTCTTCGATCACTCATTCTGGAGAAAATGAGCCCCTGTACTGTGAGGACATCCAAGGGGAACCTTGCAGGTGCCCATGTGGAGAAGTAGGTGTTGAAAATGCATTCTCCAGCTCCAACCAAGCCTCCAGATGTCTTTAGTCTTGACCAAAGGAATAGGCCCTGACTGTAGTGGGTCAACTGAATTTTGTGCTTTAATGGAAAACTATTAGGTTCCCTTATGCTTCCTGTTAGCTACTCTAAGGAATGTGTTCTCACCCTCTGTTCAAGGCTGTTTAGTAATGAGTAATTATCTCCCCTCCCTCCCCAATCTAATTCCTGTAAACACAGTTAGCTTAAGATGTATCTTGTAAAAACAGCTGCTCAACCAGTCCCCACATGGGGCAAGTTGCAAATATCGCTAAACTGTAAAAGAATCCTTAGTCATGTGATATTTGCTTTAAAAACGCCTTGCTTCCTGGGTTAGGTGTCAATCAGTCTTCTCCTATGTGAGAACTGACTGGTGGCCCTGAGCCCAGTAATAAAGGCTCTTAAATTCCAATCTGACTGATCTGGTTCCTATTCAGAGCTGACCCATAACACTGACCAGAACTGCCTGGCCAAGTGGATCCTGAATCCCTGACCCACAAAAATCCCTGACCCCTGATCTACTTATTTTAGCTATAATTCATCACTAGTGTAATGATACTGTGTGCCAATTTGAGAAGTTTAGAAGCTTAGCTGAGTAATTCAGCAGTTCTACACCCTAGGGTGTAGAGGACATGCCCTAGGGTAGCTGTTTATGCTCCAGGATATTGTAATGGTTGATTCCTTGTGTCCACTTGAAAAACTTCTAAACTAAGTGACTCCTCAGGGAGCCAGGATCCTCACTTTGTAAACACTGTGAGTCTTTGCAAGAGGAGGGCATGGAGATGGTGTGAGTGTTACCCCTGCCCTAGTGCAGGTAGCCTGCATACAACGCAAGGGAGGGAAAGAAGCCTGTTATCTTACCTTTCTGTTCTTGTTGCTTTTGCTGTCTTCTGCTGCCATGAACTGCTGCCTTCTGCCATACCCTACTGCTTTGGAGCCAGCTGATTATATACTGAAACCTTGACAACCTGTGAGCTAAACACACTTTTCCCTCTTTAATACATCAGCCAACAGCTGAATTCTTCGAAGGTAAGAATTATGTCCCCCATCTCTTCTGGCACAGAGTAGGAACTCCAAAAATGTTCAGCAAATAAATGAATTTTTTAAAAAACCTAATAATTCTTGAACTCTGATTATTCCAAGCATTGTCCTAAACACTCTAAATCTACTATCTTATTAACCTTTTGAGATAAGCACTGTTATCATCAACACAAGGACAAAAAGATTAAGTAACTGGCTCAAAGTCATAGGAGTGGCAAGTAAGAAAGCTAGGCTTTAAATCCAGGAATCTGCAAGGCTAGGGAGATAACTAGGCAGCCTAAGCACCTGCCTAGCAAGTGCAAGGAACTGGGATCAATCCGTGGTACTGCATGCCATGCTGGTCCCACAACCCTGGGTATGCCATCTTGGCCTCAGAGGATCACTATGACTCTGTAGTGAGACTCTGTACCAAATAAACAAGTAAAAGACTTTATAAAAAAAAAAAGAAACAGGAATCTGAACCCAACATATCATTATACAAAATTATTTTCTGGTGACAAGCTACCTGGGGACAGAGGACCCATATAATTTTTTTCTGCCCCCCTCATGACACACAATGCCTCAACAACAAATGTGGAGTAAATGAGTGAATGAACAAATGAATGAGCATGACCAGACATCCTCTTCACGCTTGATTACAAATCCTCTCAATAACTGACAGAAATTATTTCTTACAGTCTTGATATTAACCAGCTTGTCTGTTTCTTCTGGATGAAAATCAAATTCTAAATATAAACTGGATTTTAGTCTTGCTTTCAAAGGCACTGTGAATTTTCACTGAACAACTGCTGTTACCCAACTCCTCTCTGGTTCTCTCCCACTTGCTGCTGCTGCTGCTGACTTTGCTTCCCTCATCAGCAACCACCTCCGCAACAGAGGCTTAGGAATAACACAGGGATGTTAAGAAAAAAAATGATGGCTGGATTGAAGGCTTTCCTTTTTTGGTTTTGCTTTCTCACCATGACCCTTCTGTCTGCCCCTCATTTAAGTTTTCATTTCACTGAGAACTTCCAGTATATGGTAACTGGTTGGGCAGCAGGCTCCACTACAGAAGAATGTGAGTCCTGCTATTTATTTCTGCAGACCTATATTTCACATCTGGAAGAGTCAAAGTGATTCTTTCTCACCAGGGACTGTAAGCTTATTCTGTGCCAGGGATTGTAGGCCTACTCTGTGCCATCCACCACATGAGACATGAAGTCACAGGCCAAGGAAACCAACAGCCATAGAACCATGCACACATGGCCTGAGCAAGGGAGCAAGCACTCAAAGACACTCAAAGGGGCCCGGGAGGACCCTGTACCACGGGCCTCCCCATCTTCACCCTGGTCAAGTACCAGTTGATCTTACTAGAGGCAGGCCTAGTTGCTGAGAATTTCTTCATGGTGTACAGTGTGTTAGTGACACATGTTACTTGACAGATTTAATTAGTGGGTGTCCTGTATATGCTTTCATTTTGTTTCACTATCATTAGCTGCTAAAGGAAGGACAGTTCATTTTTTAATGAATTAATTAGAGCACTAGCATGTGTACTTGGCAAAACATTCAAGCAATACTAATAGATATGCAATAAAAATTGAGTCTCTCCCGTTTCCTCCCCAGACCTCAAGTTGTCTTTTCAGAAACAATCACTTCTGTCAATTACCGGTACCTCTTTCCAGAAATATCACATGCTTTATGAATGGAATGACTTTTACAAATGAGAACACACTGGGCTGGGGAGATGGCTCAGTAGGATAAGCGCTTGACTGGCAAATGCAAGGATCTGAGTTCAATCCCCGGTTCCGCAAAAAAAAAAAAAAGAACACACTATATACTGAGCTGCACCTTTCCTTTGTCCTTAATGACATGACTTAGAGTTCATTCTACGAGAACATATCTATTTCTATTCACTTTAATAGCTACAGAAGATTTCATTACATTGATATAACATAATGGAGCAATCTTCCAAGGATGTTAAATTAGATTATTTCCAATGATCTGAAGCAGTTCAATGTTTTCTTAGCTACAAAAAAGAATAATGAATAAACAATACTTCATTCTACTCTGGACATTAATCAATCATAGCTTCCCAGGATAAACTGATTTTATTTTCCCTTTTTTCTTTGCTTTTTGAAATCACCTTTAACATAAAGGGTAACTAATCCAAGGTAGACCTGATCTTGTGTAATTTTATATTTTACCAGAAACTTTTTGGGTACAAAACTAAGAATGCAAGTAGCATGGTAGCATGTTTTTGTGATAGTAAAAACACTTTAATCAAATATATGTGAGAAGACTACAGACTTACAGTACCTCTAAGTTAGCTACGGCCAGCTCCATTTTCTATTTTAAGAAACTAAGGAAGTCAGTCATATTATAAACTACTTTTCTCCATCAAGAATAGAGATATAATTCAAATGTATCATATGAATTAATAATTCAGCTGTCTCTTTAAGGTCTCTGAAAAAGACTATATTTCAATATAGTGGCTTCCTTTCCAGTTCTAAAGATTGTGCATTAAACTATAATTCTGAGAAGAATCAAGAAGGCCTTGCGAAACTGCCTAAGGGCCCATGGTACAGGAAAGGGTAAAATTCCCTGACTACTAATGAGTTAAAGTTTATTTGCACTATGTTTTGTTTTGTTTTTAAGTCATTCCTGAGAATCACTAACCCAAAGCCCATTTCTATAGGGTCAATATTAGAATTCACACCACCAGTGAAAGTCGAAATAATAACGGCAATCTGAGTTGAAACTGTGGTGAGAGCATCCCTAGGATAGCACTGTCTCATGGCTAGAACAAATACAATCCATTCTCCCTGGAGACAGTCACTTTAATCACAGGGTTCTAAGAATCAGTGGAATAATCACTTCCCTGGCAAGCATAAGGGCCTGAGTTCAAACCCCGGTTCCACAAAAAAAATAAATAAATAAAAAATAAA
>NW_004524594.1:15239531-15241246 GCF_000260255.1 Octodon degus
TTATTTATTTATTTATTTATTTTGCGGAACCAGGGATTGAACTTAGGCTCTTGCGCTTGCTAGGGAAGCGCTTATTCCACTGAGCCATCTCCCCACCCCCAAGTAAAAAATTTTTAAAAGACTAACAGAACCTCTGGTATACAAAATAATATGAAAAATAAATAAGCAGCATATTAGACACTGCCTAAGACAAAATTTATGAAAAATAAGAGAAAAGATGGACATGATTTACCCAAAAAGCAGCATGGGAACAAAAGCTAAAACATGTGAAAGAAGTAACCAGGAGTTAGGTGATCCGAAAGGCAGAGTGAAATTTAACATACGTCTGCCCAATTTCTAGAAAGGAAAAAAACAAGACAGAGAGAGACTGGGTAGAAGTAACATTCAGAGAAATAAGGAGTAAGAACTTAAAAAAATAAAGTCATGAATTTTCAGATTAAAGAAGCACAGTGACTCCCAACCATAATAAGTAAAAACAAATAACATGTAGGCTCTAAAACTTTCAATATGTAGTGACCAAAATAAAAAGAGCTACAGAGAGAAAAGACAGATCACTGGCAAAAACTGAATTAATTTCACATTATAAATGGAAGCAAAAATACATCTTCAGAGAATTGAGAGAAAATAACTGTTAACCTAGAACAATATACCCAGAGAAACTATCCAGCAGAACAAGAGTGAGACAGACATTTTCAAGCAAGCAAAAATGGATATACATCATTAATAACAGACATTAATAGAGGAAGTTTAAAAGTACATACTGGGGCTGGTGAGATGGCTCAGTGGTCTAAAGCACCTACTTAGAACAAGCTAAGCTAAGCAAAGCACAGGGACCCTGGTTCAATCCCCCAGCACCACATGCCAGCCAGCCCTGCCCCCTGGTGGGCTGAGCTGGCCACACACACACTAAATAAATAAATAAATATTAAAAAAAATAAAAAATAAAAAATAAAAAAAGTACATACTGATAAACAAGAAGAGATATTAAACAAAGCAAACGATAAATTTAGACAAACCTAAGTTACTATTAATTGCAAAGAGTTTATAAGGAATAACTTACTTGTGAGTTTTTTAAACTACAGAAAAGAAAATCATTAATAACAATGCCATGTACATTAGTCCATTTTCAGGCACCAAACACCAGAAGTTTACCACTCTGGGGGGTGAAAATCTAAGCAAGGTAATATCAGCCCTCACCAGAGCCCCGTTAGCCACCTCAGTGCATGGTGGGGAACGGCAGCTGGTAGAAGCACACGCAAGACAGAGACTACACGGCAAGACAGGAAGCCCCAGTGTGGGCACGAGTCCGTCTTGCCATCTCTCACTTGGCTCTGCCTCCTAACCGTCTCACCACCTCCCAACCCTGACACCCCAAGGACTAAACTTCCAACACATGACTCCTGGGAGACAAATGCCACCCAAGCCATAGTACCACCATAAGTCAGGAGAGGAGTGCTGGATTCTAAGGCCTTTCCACATACTCTCCGAAAAGGTGATGAGACATTTAAGAACTTCAGACCTTGTTAGGTCAATATGCAGTTAATATTTCTAGGTGAGATATGAAAAGAATAGAAATAGTATTTAAACATAAAGAAATAAGAAAAGAATCAACTTTCAACCCAAAAAAGTTAAAGGGGGAAAAGGAAGCACAAAAAGGATGCTAACCATCTGGTGGCTTTCTTCTTTTTTTGTTTTTTCTTTTTCTTTTTTCTTTT
>NW_004524594.1:15241731-15244325 GCF_000260255.1 Octodon degus
CCAACATAATCTCAGCTTGCATGAACCAAATAATATTGGTTCAAAAGGCATAAAGCAAAAATTTACAAAGAAAAATTGGCTAATCCACCAGCACAGAGTTTTTCTTATGCTTCTTAGTTGCTAAGCGAAAACCAGTGGTTAAGTAATTTAGAATATTAAGCTTAGGAAGATAATAGCAATATCTTTTTGAACTCAGGACAGAAAAGGATTTCCTAAAAGATACACAAAAACTGATTAATTGAACTACATTAAAATTAAGAGCTTCTGTTCATCAAAAAAAAAAAAAACCCACAAAGAATAGGAGTAAAAAGACAATTCACAAATTAAGAGAAAATATTTATAGTTTACACACCAAAAGTAATGAGTATCTAGATGGCCTAGAAGCTGGCTATGAATTCAGAGATTAAAAATAGTCAAAACAGGGCCGGTGAAATATTGTAGCGGGCTCAGCAAGCACAGGGACTGGGTTCAAACCCTGGGCCCACATGCCACGCCGGCCCCACCTGTGGGTACACTGAGCAGACAGAGTCTGGGCGTGCTGGCACACTCCTGTAATCCCAGCCCTGGGGAGACTGAAAACAGGAGGATCACTATGAGTCCAAGCTGCATAGTAAGACCCTACACCAAATACATAATAAATAAATAAATAAATAGTCAAAACACATAAACATATTGGGCAGAAGTAGAAAAATAAGTGGCCTATACACATGTAAAAAGATGCTCAACCTCCCTAGTAACTAAAAAATAACTTTTTAAAACTTTTATTTAAAAAAATAAAAACAAAAGCAAAAACAAAGAAACAGTGACATGCAATAATATATATGGTTCAGAATTTCAAAACAAGAATAAAAATAATAATGGTTGGTATATAACGCATTTTTATCATCAAATCTGTTGCTCAGATTAACAGATCTAGGTATAGAAGATTGGTCAAATCATTAAACACTAATGCTTGCTTTCAATAAACCTTAATTTTTTTCTTGTCTGTTTTACTTTTTATTTATTTATTTATTTATTTATTTTTTCCTGTCTTTAAGACAGGGTCTACAGGGTCTCACGGCATAGATCGAACTCCTAGTGATTCTCCTGTTTTCAGCCTCCCAAGTGCTGGGATGACAGGCATGTGCCACCACGCCCAGTCTCAACCACTGTCTCAGCGTGCCCCGGGGGCGGGGCCAGCACAGCAGGCTGGGAATCAAACCCCATCCGCTGCGCTGTGGCTAAGCAGGGACTTTAGTCCGCTGAGCTATCAGGCTGGCCCTTATGTTTTAATTTATTTTAAAGAGAGTATAATAATAATTGATGAGACACTAGAAACAGTACAGATTTAGAAGAGCAAGATGAGAGGTATCCAACCACGGTTAAAAATATACAACTTAAAAATCACAATGAGAAACCATTTTAGAAGCTGGGGAGATAGCTCAGTGGTATAAGCACCTGCCTGGCACAAGTTTCGGAGTTTGATTGGCACCAGAATTGTTCTACTAAACTAAATAACACCAGTATTATTCTACAAACTATGCAGATACAAAGGTACGCATTGCTGTATCTGACATTTCCCTTCACAAAATAAATAACTTCCGGTTCACTGCAGTTAAACAATACCATTTTCTATCCACAGGAAGGGAGCAAAAGCACAGACAACTCAATGGCTATTTAGATGCTCGTAGGCAGATAATGAAAACAGACAATAAAGAAACCAAGCCAGGTGGTAGACGTAACAGTATGGAGATACTTTAAATGTATTTGATACATGGAAAAAAAAAGGCTCAGAGAGGTCACATAAATTGTCAAGGTCACTCAGTTAATGGGAGAACCAGGTTTTATACCTTACAAAGACCCAACTTTGAGTGCAGAATTGTGTCCCCTTCGTAAGAGGACTCTGCCTGTGGCCAAGTTCCTTCCTTGGAATGTTGGCCCTGGCTGACAGTTGTGCAGGCCTGCGCTCTCAGAAGCCACTCTGCTTGAGTCTGAGTTTTGTCCAAAGTACGTGCGTAGTCAGAAAGAGGGGGTTGGCTGGGGAGTTATTACTCACATCGGGGATTAGACATTAAATGCGGATCGTACAACTAAGAAATGTTGGCCAGAACTTTGTTTTCGTTTCCACGCAAACTGCAAATGCTATAATTTAATAAAATTCCACAGTGTGATATAGAGTGGTCCACATGCACATAAAGTCAAACTCTTTAGGGTAATCACCGAAACTTAAAAATTTCAAGGGAATGCTAACTTTACCAATCCTTTGTGACAGATAATTACTAGGCTCCCTTGTGTAACAGTATGCTAAACAACCGTACCCTCTGTCTAAGACTTCTTCACTTAACAAATGAAGGCACATATTGGGCCTGATAAGCCTGTAGAAACAAGCATCACAGTTTCTGAGAATCCCAAGCCTTTAAAAGACCCTCAACTCTCTGTACTTCGATCGCAGAGCAGCAGAGAGGGGAAAACTCAATAGAGGAAGACTATGCCTCATCTCACGAAAGTACTCAGGAGCTACAGCCACATAACGAGGGCTTCTTGAAAGGGAAAATTCTTACACCTGGGTCCCTGGAACTCAATTCACTGCAAAAGTTGAAACACCAGCAATTCTA
>NW_004524594.1:15244425-15256845 GCF_000260255.1 Octodon degus
GGAGGAGGAGGAGGAGGAGGAGGAGGAGGAGAAGAAGAAGAAGAAGAAGAAGAAGAAGAAGAAGAAGAAGAAGAAGAAGAAGAAGAAGACGAAGACGAAGACGAAGACGAAGACGAAGACGAAGACGAAGACGAAGAAGAAGAAGAAGAAGAAGAAGAAGAAGAAGAAGAAGAAGAAGAAAAACTGGTGTCCTGAGTTTCACTCCACTGAGCTGCTTCTTTGTTGGCATGGAAGAGGCCCACACACTGCCTGTATCACTGCTCTTTTGGCTTGAGCCTGTTGGCCAGTGTGACCACTAGCCAGCACTCAGGACACCTTCCAGAAGTAGCAGCCCTCCACCTGTCACCCACCAGTAAGGCTGAGCCTTGGCTCTCATACACTAACGTAATCAGAGCCAGCAAAAACAAAATCAAGTCCAGGGTTCCAAGGACCTCTACTTTTATTCTCCAGGCATGAAATTAGGAAAAATCAGGGTGAAAACCAGGAAAGTGACACTGAGTCAGTGTCTGAAGTGGCTGGCAGCTTGTCTGTTGATCAAACAGAGCAGTCAAGCTAGTGAAGACACCAACTAGTGGGGTTAATAAGACATTAGTTTAACTGATGAGTATTCTCTAGAAATGACCAGAAATCTGATGACATCATCCACAACTACGATCTCTTAAAAGATGCTATCTCCTTCTGAAATGATCCATGAAAACAATTCCTTGTTCAAAAGAAAATTTAAGGAAGGACAAAATCTTTTTCCCATTTTGATGTCACTAGTTAGCCAACAGTTGGGAAAACAGTGATTGGGATGAAGAGTGACAGGTACATGTTAGAGAAGAGAGGTCTGGATGGAGTAAGGGAGGCACAAGCAGGCAGCAGCAGGCCTCCCAAGCAGACCAGGTCCAGAGAAGGAATCTAGAATGCCAACCAGAAAGCTAGGAGAAAGTCCCTTTATCCAATCTGGACACACACTTGAGAGGTGAGGGATAGCTACTCTATCCATACCTGGCCCAAAGCCATGGGATGGCTTCCCCTTGGCCCACCGGTGGGGACAAGAATCTGAGTAAGTAGTCCAGGTCTAGCTGTCATCAATCAGTGCAGAAGCTGTGTAGGAAAGCGTGCTCAGGGTAAACGTCTTCAGAACATGCAGCTCAGGGTCCACAAAGGCAGGCGGTATGAGGAACCGTAGTAACTACTGTTTATGCCAACCAACGATAGGGGCCTAGGTAAAAATTCCCATTTATAAATGAGGCAAGGTGCACAGAAGGGACACATGTGTCTCTTTGGTAAAAGCCAAGATCCAAACCCAGAACAGCTGGACTTCAATGTACAATTTCAGTGACTATACCTCCTGGTCAGAACTCTGCAGTCTCCATCAGAACTTTTCCCCAGGGATCAGGTTGCTTGAATCTTCACACTCTGCTCTTCTGAAATTCTCTCATGCTCATTTTTTTTTCTTTTCTAATCTTATTTATGAGGAAATAAAAGCCTTTCTTTTCTACTCCTATCCACCAAAGACTACAACCTCCCAGTAAATCTACTTTGTCAAGCCAATCCATTTTTTAAATAATGTGTATATACAAAAGCACTTTTAAAAAGTTCAAAGTGCTT
Source organism: Octodon degus (assembly GCF_000260255.1). Taxonomy (NCBI): domain Eukaryota; kingdom Metazoa; phylum Chordata; class Mammalia; order Rodentia; family Octodontidae; genus Octodon; species Octodon degus. The sequence goes on from NW_004524594.1 coordinate 15,246,022, forward strand.
TAGAAATGGAATATAGAGTATTAAAATAACTACGTACTTGCCCACGCAGACCAACGGTTGAGAACTTTTTAGGTTCATAATATTACAGACACAAGTTGTAATTCTGATCAGGTAAGATAGGTATACACCCTGGAGTGCTAAATTGGCAATCTAGGTGTACCACTGAAAGTCTGCCCCTTTCTCTGCAGAGACAAGAGGTCCACTGATTAGATAACACCCCATGTTGGGGGGAGAAGGCCCCTGGGGGGGCTGGGCTACGTGCCAGAGATTTGAGTTCCAACTCTACCTCTCACTAGCTGGTGCCCTTAGCACACTAGGGGTCTCCTTCCCTCCCCACTTCTCCTGCCCACCCTTTCACATCTCAGTTTCCTCATCAGGAGGCTCAATTAGCTGAGTGAGGATTGGGGGAGGCAAACTTCTTAGATTTGTGTTTGTCTTCCACCGTTGCTGGCCTGGATGATTCTATTTTTCATGATGTAGCACAGTATTCAATAAGTTACACGTGGTGTTCAACACTTTTATAAAACAGGTTTTGTATTAGACACTTTTGTGCAGTGATCTGAGCTACGGCCACCTGAGCTATGATGGCCACTAGGTTAAGTGCATCTCCGTGTCCAGCATTTTCAACCTATGATACCTTTATCAAATCATAACTCTATCACAAATCAAGTCACATCTGTATGTTAAGTACCAATTCTCTATCCTATCCATTTTATTTCTCTAGAGAAGCCAGATGAATCCACTACCTCTGGGTTACTTTGGAATTGAACTAGAAACAGTCTTAAGAGAAAGCCTGGCCTATGTTAAGACTTTAATAAATATCTTGGTCCATTAGCCATTTCATAGCCCAGTTCAATACGTCTTTTAAAAAAGAACCATTCCTCATACTTGTACAATTAGTATGCATCAATTAAAAATTCAAAAAGAATACTGTAAGGCAAAATATAAAAAGAGAAATGTAAACTGTGAAGAAACAAAATATTTGGTGAAATGGCTACAAAATTGTAAGCTAGGCATGGTGGTACATGCCTATAATCCTGGCATGCAGGAGAATCACCGCATGTTCAAGGCCTGGGCTACACAATGAGTTTAAGGGTAGTCTAAACTGCATAGCAAGGCCCTGTCTAAAAAAAAAAAAAAAAAAAAAAAAAGCCACAGCATTATAAAATTTTAGGTAACTTCACTTGCAAGCACAAGTTTCTTCATGTTGCCTAGCATGATCCATGTGCAATTTACAGGGACTGTAACTATGGTGACATCCAAGAAAAACTATTAAAAATGAACTGATGTCAGGCCCTAAATTACAGCCTCATTTTCTTCAAGTTGGGTTTTCCCATCTCTCTTTTAAATGTCCATTTCCCTATTCAGATGGCCTTAGAATTTGCTGCAATTAATTGGAGCAGAGAAGACAGTAATAATCAGACCTTAGTGCTCACGGCTAACCAGCCACCTGCAATGCGATTCTTCTAACTGGGCAAGCCAGGAAAGCTAATATGAAAGGAGACATCCACAGGTTCAATCCCCAGCCAGCAGCACTGGCCTTGCCCCCAGGGCGTGCTGGGACAGCAATTGAGACTGGGCGTGGTGGCACATGCCTGTAATCCCAGAGCTTCAGAAGCTGAAAACGGGAGAATCACTACGAGTCTGATCTGTGTAGTGAGACCCTGTAGACCCTGCACTAAATACAAAAAAAAAAAAAAAAAAAAAGGAGACATCCTTCTGTTGCTAAGTCAGAAGGCTGACATACCAAAGTTCTGGGCTTTTCCAAATGTCCTTTTATTTTTCCAGTTACCAGAAAGAACACTTTGACTATTTCTAAGACATGAAATAGCAAACTACAATTTACACTGTGGTCTGATATCATTCCTTCTATCTTTCCAAACTCAAAAGAAGACAGGGGACAATTCATCAGCATTCCTGTCTTTGGAGAATGTTGATGACATAAGCTGTTTCATACCTGTTACATGGCTTTCTAATTAGATACCTAAGTAAAATTGTTTTAAATCTATTACACAATCTTCAAACTGCCTGAGGAATCTTTCCAAGAATGCCCATATTGTTTGAGCTTAAACAATAGAAATAGGAAGAAAAAATAAGTTTGATTCTCATTCAGAGTCTCAGAAGATTTATGGAAGGCAAAATTATCATTGTGCCCAGACATGACTCAATAAAATTTCTTTTATGAAACCTACTTCAAACTGCATTCTCAAACATATTTTTAAAGAAAATTCATCGAAACTGAATCCTAACTATAAGCTATCATGAAGCAGGACCAAGTAACATGAACCTCCCCCTCCCATGGCCCCAAAGGTTCATTCAGTCAGTGTTAACTGGCCACTCAATATGTAAGCAGCATGGGGCCAGGTGTTTGGGTCTGCAGTGGCCAGTGAAACAGGAATACCTCTGGCCCTCAGAGCTGCTTCTGACAGCATCGAGGTAAGGCTGGCCCTTGAACACAACAGTAGTTGCCTACGGGACCCTGCAGGACGCTGTCATCTCAAAGGGCATGAGTCAGCTGAGAAAAAGACAAAAGCAGAGACAGCAGCTGGAACTATCTCAACAGTCCTAGAAGAGAGGGCTTTAAATTTTCACCACGTCTTGCTTGTGAAGATGAAACCCCGAAAGAAAGAGGGGAAAAAAAGAAAGAACCCAAATGCAAAACCACTTTTCAAAAGTAAGACGAAATAATTGGTCAGATCTTACCTACAAAAAGTTATCAAAGAGGGGACCAGGGAGATGGCTCAGTGGAATAAGCGCTTCCCTGGCAAGCACAAGGACCTGAGTTCAATCCCCGGTTCCGCAAAAAAAAAAAAAAAGTTATCAAAGAACAGCCTCAGATTCTACTCAGGCCCTTCAGATGTAGTTTTCCTACATGCTGCAGTGTTTTATTAGTCAAAGAAAAGGACTCAGATTAGGTAACATTCACCTCCCCTGCATCATCCCAAACATGACTTATTGCAGACAGCATCCTACTAGGCTACATGAGCGCAAAGCAGGAAGGAAGACAAGGAACACAGGTAGAGGGAACAATGTAAAAATACCATTTCCTTAGAGTCTTAACGAACATTAGCACATGAAATACCAGACAACTCAGGACAAACATTTCATATCTGTCTTATTTTTCTCATTGCTGAGACAAAAATAGCTGGTACCCCAAGATAAAGGAAGAAAGGTTTATTTTAGCTAGTTCATAGTCCACTGGTTCCAAGGCAGGGTGGCATGGCAGTGGGGTAGGGGAGAGGAGAAACAATGGACCATGGCACAGCAGGCAGGAAGCAGGAAGGCTGCCTTCCATCTCTCCTTTTTTTACCATCCAGGATACAAATCATTTGGTTGGTGCCACCCACACCCAGGGTAGGGCTTCTGTCTTCAGTAAATCCATTCAGCCACACCCAGAACTGGGCTAAACCAATTAATGGACTAGGTCAATACCACACACTCTCAGTCTCAGTATCACACACCTAAGATCCAGCCACCTCCCAGAAGCCCCACCTACAACTATATGATGTTTTGCGTGCACATCTAGGTATAAGCAATAACAATATGGGCCCAGCTATATGTATGGGGTTAAAGCAATGAGCAATAACAAACAAACAAACAAACAAAAAACCCACAGTCCTTGTTTTCATGGTGTTCATCAACATTCTAACAAGTGCTAAAGAGAAAAATAGAGCAAAATAAGGAAGATCAAAAAGGGAAAAGAGTGTTGCTATTTTATACTAGTCATAGTCATTAGTATAATGACTAGTATACTATTATACCATTATAATGTTACATTTGGGCCAAACAGGAAGGGAGAAACCCTGTGAGTTTCTAGAGGAGGAACACTCCAGACAGAGGGAACAGTGGGGACAAAGGAACTATGGGGCGGCTTTTGGCAGAGGTGAGGTACAGTACAGACATCCGCGTAGCTGGCGTGGTCTCCACAAAGGAAAGAACAATACGAGTTGAACTGGAAAAGGAAACCAGAGCTTAATCAAATAGTAGAGACTTTGGTTCAAATATGAGCAAAATCGGAGCCAGCTGAAGGCTTCCTAGCTGAGCTGTCACAGCAGAGTGACTCATATTTTAACAGAATCTCTCTGTCTACCATGTTGCACATAGAGTAGAGCCGGGTAGGAAGGTGGAAGGGAGACCAGGTACTACTTCACAATTCCAGAGGACGAATGGTGGTGGTCAGGAGGGTGACTCCCGTGAGGGTCACGAACAAGTAATGATTACAGTCTGGGCACATTAGGAAGGCACAGCCAGGTGAAGTAGGAAGAAAACAGAGAGGTCAAGGACAACTGTAGGACTTCTGCCTGAACAATGGGAGGGACAGAGAGGGTCACTCAGCGAAATGGACATAGAAAGAGATGACGTCTGAAGGCTGGTCCTGGGGAAGTCTGTGTTTAGGGGTCTTGAAGCAGAGGCAACACCTACCAAGGACACTGGAAATAACAAGGGAAAATGACATCCGGTAGCCAAGGGGAAGACCCCATCTCGAGAGAAGAGGTGATCTTTCCTTAAAAGCTGCTAGAAGGACACTAAAATGTGAAATGAACATGAACAGTGCATTTGATCAAGTGAGAGGCCATGGGTGACCTCAATGAGACTGGCTCTGACAGGCTCTGTGGATCAGTAAGGGGGAAAGACTGGCTAAGCAAGGCAGGGAAGAAATGGAAAACTCACAAATAGTGGGACAAACAATACATTCTTCACATGACGAAAGGAAATGAGCAGCTATTGCTCCAAAGATACACGAATGGCCAGCTAGCTACTAGACAAATGCAAATCAAAACTACAGTGAGATACCACTTCATATCTACTAGGTGGCTGAACAAAAAGAAAACATACAAGCATTTAAACACTGGTGAGAATTCAAAGAAGTCATATTCCATGAACATTGCTAGTGGTGATGTACCATGGTGATGCCACTTGGTCCAAGCTGTCAACCAGTTTGGCAAGTCCTTAGAAAGCAAAACACTATCCAGGCATGGGGGCACATGCCTGCAGTCTCGGCCACCTGGGAGGTTGAATCAGGAAGGTCATTTGAACTCAAGAGTTGAAGGCTAGTCTGGGCAACATAGCAAGATCCCATCTCAAAAAATCAACAAAAAGAAGAAAAAAAAAAAAAAGAAAGAAAAAGGGGAGACAGCCAACATTTTGACCCTAGCCTTTCAAGGTCAGTGAGGACTCAGGATTTAGGAGAACCTGTACTGTAACATCATGTAACTCAGTTGTGTCCCAAATTTTCTGATCAAGGAGATTATGGGGCCACAGAGGAAAGTAATCAATGATGTACAGTGTGCCTAAGGAGAGTCACATGGAGAGAAAACATTCTCTCAGGCTTTCACAGAGAGTAAACTGGTCAAGCAATGGCCGTGACTCATCCACATGGTTGACACTGTCAAAGGATCTACAAACTGCAGTACAGGGTATCGGGATAAATCCTGAGGGGATTTGACTGACCTTGTCAATACAAAAGTTACATTTCTTGTTATATAGGTCTTGATTTATCTTGGTCTTATCCATCCAGCAGAAAAGTATAAAAATGAAATATAAAAAGTAAAGCCATATTAATATGCTGAGCTGTAAAGGGCTCAAGTCAACAACTTCTGACATTTCCAGTCTTATGGATAACCCACTACTATTATGGACTACTGGACTATATTGGACTATTTTGCTGAATTCATGCACCTACAATATTTAAATGGCAATGTAATATTCATCTCTGACAAAAATAAACAAAAAAGGGGATACAAATGAAGGGCCATTTTGTATCTATAGATTCGAAATAGGATAGATTTACAGCTACTTTCTCTTAATTCAATGAATAGAAAGATTTGTACTAATAGTGTTTGTGGACAGGATATCATGTCTGCATCTTGTACAATGAATAACCAATAACAAGACAACAATATGCAATGTATTAATTATTGAAACTGTCCTACTAATCGGTTTTGAAACTGTCTCATTACTATTTGTTTCTCAATAAAATTATTTTTTAAAAAAGAAAGAGGCGAGGGAGATGGCTCAGTGGAATAAGTGCTTCCCTGGCAAGCGCAAGGGCCTGAGTTCAATCCCTGGTTCCGCCAAAAAAAATAAAATAAATAAAAAAAGAAAGAAAAAGGGGAAATGTAATTATCCTATGACCCAGCAACTTCACACCTAGGGATAGTCCCCCAAGTATTGCAAGCAGATACTCAAACAAATGACTTGGACATGAATATTCACTGCAGCACTGTATACCAGAACCAAAAGACAGAAATCACCAAATATCATCAAATGGATAAATAGATAAAGAAAATGTCATATTTACATAAAACAGAATCCTACTAACCTACAGAAAGAAATATCATTCTGATGCATATTACCACATGGATGAACCCTGAACACATGCTAAGTGAAATAAGAACACATATTGTGTGAACATATTACATATGTATATATGCACATATAAAATATGAAGAATAGGTAAATCCATTGAAACAAAAAAGCAGAGACATGATTGCCTGAGGCTGAAAGGGAGAGATAGGGAGTGACCTTAACAAGTAGGGAAGTTGCCTTAGGGATGATGAAAGGGTTTTAGAGCTAAAAACAAGTGGTGGCTGCACAGCACTGTGAATGGATTGAATACCACTGGATTGTATACTTTTATGTTAAGTGGACTTCGCACCAATTAAGACAAAAGAAAGACAATTGGGAAGAGAGGATTCAGTGACCATCTGTAAAAATCTCTTTCCAGAAGGCTTTCTGAAAAGGACACTGGAAATGCAGGGCCCAGTGCAGGCACTGTGTCATCATCGGAGGGTTCTCTAGGTAGATGGTAAGCCCACTCATCCACATTTTTTTACTGGTGCATACTGGTTATGCGAATTAATGAGTTTAATTCTGGCAGATCTGTACATGCACATTGCATCAATTGTTTTCCTCACTTGCATCCCTCACCCCACCATCCCTCCTAATTTCTCATGTGTAGGGGGCACTTCAATGCATATAACGTATTTTGATCATTTCCATGCCCCCTATCCCCTGCCCTTATTCCCTCTTTTCATCTCCCTTCTTCCCTTCCATCTAACCCTTCTGCCTTCTTGTCATCTTTTTCAGATTCCACACATTAGGGAGAACTTGTGCTATTTGTCTTTCTGAGTCTGGCTTATTTTGCTCAACAGGATGATCTCCAGATCCATCGCACTTTTCTACAAATGACAAAATTTCATTTTCTATGGCCAAAGGTATACCATTGTGAATACACACCACACTTTCTTTATCCATCATTATCCACCTAGATTGGTACCATAGCCTGGCTACTGTAGACTGTGCCACAATAAGATGGGTGTGCAAGTCCCTATGGAATGCTGACTCTGATGGATCACGTTCTTTTTCTTAGAAGATAAGATATTCTGTAAAGGCAGAATGGTATGAATCAGTCACTCCACAGAGTGGGCAGCTGGCTGGACTTCGGGCACTCAGCAGCACTGCCAGGCAGCATCAAGAGCCCACCGAGTCCACGGTGATAAAAGGATGGTGTGTTATTTCTTCTGTCGACAGTTGCCTGGGTAAAGGTAGAGAGCTATTGAATGTATATATCCCTAAATTCTCTAAGACATGCTTGACCATAGAAATGTATTAAGAGTCTACATAGAATAAATGCTAGTCTGTCTTTGAATGGATAAAAGAGTACAGGAAGACCCTGGAACCTTTAATTTCTCTCTTCCATTTAATGATATAAGGCCAGGTATGGAGGCTCCATAGGGTATCACAGGCTAATATTAGGCTGGTTGGGGTGAATCCATTAACAGAAAAGTGAAGAGATTAACAGAGCGGTCAGAGTCTGAGGTGGGCATCTGAGTTGCACTGCAGCTCAGTGGTCTTGGGCAAATGGAAACACACCCACCTTGCAGGATGGAGGAGGAACAGTGATAGAAGCTCTGAACACTCAGTTTCTAGCATGTGACAGGCATCTAGTTTGAGGAAGTGATAGTCATTACTAGCCATTCAGCTCTGTCAAACCAAGTGACAGGTGACACAGCCAAGACACCATTGCCTTCAGGTACTCAGCCACCCTGCCCCAAGACACCTCTGGCCAGGACAGCATTCACACTCCTTATTCTCAATTTACAGCCCAGAAAGGATTGGTCATGACACGGCTTGACTGCTGTGTCCCCTAAATTCAGGTCCTAAATTCATGTGCCACAAAAGAAGCTTCTTCCATGTCCTATGTAACAAGATAGTTCACTAAAGTTTTCATATACCCCAGTACCACATGCTTTTAAATTTCAAAATAATTTTAGGCTTGCTGAAAATTATAAACGCAGTACAGAATTTAATACCCTTCACTCAACTCCCTTTAATGTTAGCATCTTACGTAACCATAATTCAACTGCCCAGATAATACTGACAAGTTACTATTAACTAATCTACAGCCCTATTTCATTAGCTTTGCCTCTAATGTTCCTTTTGGACGCAGAATCCCATACAGGGCCCTGCACTGCATCTAGTTCTGAAGTCTCCTTGGCCTCCACCAACCTGCAACAGTTCCTCGGCCTTTGTCTTTTCTGACTTTGACATCTAAGAAAAGAACTGGCTGGTCACATATTTAAATTTGGATTTGCCAAATGCTTTCTCATTATTAGACAGAGCTTATGCATTTTAAGTAAAACTCCTCCAAATAGTGTTTTCTTTGCCCAGCTAATCAAAATAGAGTTTACGCCGATATGTCTCGTTGGTGGTGATGAACCTTTGTTTGGGTTAGGTGATGTTTCCTGGATTTCTCCACTTATATCATCTCAGATGCAAAGTGATATCTAATGATAATGGAAATAAGCAGATGCTGTCATCTCTTTATATGCACAGCCTATGAGGTGTAGTCAAGACTTGAACTCAGGTATCTCAGGCCCAAATAGTCTTCTTCCCACACCCACTACTGCACCTGGAAGCCTATCACATATTTACCTCATTCCAAAGCTTCCCTTCCCAGAGGAAATGCCACAACAAATCACCATCATAATCCCAGGGTTCTCCAAGGAAAGTGCAGTACAAAGTAAAATCACGGCTGTCAGAGGAACAGATCCTACCAGGAAGGTCCCTGGGTGCATCATGGTGACACAGGAAGGCTTCCGGTGCCTGCACCTCATTAGCTTCAAATGCAAAGAGCAAATCAGCAGAGAGTGAGAGAACCAAGGAGCCCTTAATTGATAAAATGCTTAAACAGGACTTGAGGACTAAGAAAAAGTGCTATGAAAAACACAAAGAAAGTTCTCATTTGCTCTGAGCAGTAAAGCACAGGCAATTTTCGGATCAGCTGCCTCATCTTAGCTCTCGCACGCTCCTTGAGGCAGAATGAGATCACACACAGCACCCTGCCCTGCAAGTGAAGCAGGTGAGACATGAAAAGATAAAAACCTGAGAGGGGACTGAGATTCAAAAGTTAAGGTTTCATTCATTCATTCACTCATTCATTCATTCAGGGAATGCTGGCTCACTGTCAGCCTTTTAGCGTAAGCCCCAGTGCTACCTGCACCACAGACTCAGGACTGCAGGAGCCGGGGTACACTTCCCCAGTCCCATCCCTACCAGGCTCCATCCTGAGGCCACTGAGCCAGTGTGCAGTGGCCACACTGAGTATGGAAAGCCTGACGGAAGACCCGCACTCCCTCACTGATTCTCTTCTGTTTGCCATTCTCATCAGTACCTATAGTAGGGTGTGGATTTTCACATGTAATAAAAGAACTAACCAGATAATAAATGATGTCAGCTTCACTCACTGATAAATGAATTGCATTGATATGATTCAACTGGTATTTATTGAGCAATCACTCAAAGCCAGCCGCACGGGGGACCAAACTGGTGATATGAGACACTCTCAGCATCCAAAAGCCCACATGAAGCTCTAACCACATGCACAACAGTCACAGGGACAGTGCTGTTTGGTATGATGTACCATTTTTGTTTTGGTTTGACAGAGTCTCACTTGTAGTTTAAGTTGGCATTGAACTCACTATGTAGCCAAGGCTAGCTTCAAACTCATTGAAATCCTCCTGCTTCAACCTTCCAAGTACTGGGATTACAGGTGTGTACCAGGTCATGACACGGCTTGACTGCTGTGTGTCCTATATTCAGGTCCTAAATTCATGTGCCACAAATCTATACTACTGGGGCTTTAATGCTTACAATTTTTGTGGCCATATGCTGTTTCTTCTTTTCCGTGGAAATATTTAATGACCCACACTCTGGTTAATCCATACATGCAGGAGGAATGAAGAAGGCATCTTGCAGCTAGCCAAAATATCAGGACCAGCCAGGCATGGTGGCACAAGCCTGTAATCCCAGCACTCTGGGAGGGTGAGGTAGGAGGATCACAAGTTTGAGCCCAGCCTGGGCATCTCAGTGACTTAGTGAGACTCCACCTCAAAATCAAAAAGAAATCAAAAATGAGGCTGGGAATATAGCAAGCCCCAATACCATTTTAAAACAATCAGGACTGACATCTCATTTTTAAAGGCTAATTCTGAAATACAAGCCTGATCTACAAAGAAAGAAAGGTGACTTCCAGTTGAGGGCATCAGCAGAATCTCAAAGAGGAAATGACTACATAAAGAGGTGCGCATGGAGAAGGACAGAAGAGGGCTAAGATCCAGCAGGAAAGTATAAAAATGAGGTATATAAAGTAAATCCATATTAATATGATGAGCTGTAAAAGGCTCAAGTCAATAACTTCTGAGAATAACCCACTAATATTATAGACTGCTAGACAGTGTTAGATTGTTTAGTTGAATTTAAACACCTATAGTATTTAGATGCCAATAGAATATTCACCTCTAACAGGGAAAAAAAAAAGGA